>NC_069504.1:74473844-74601344 GCF_027579735.1 Bombina bombina | reverse complement strand
GACGCTGGATGTTGTGCGTCAGCTATGTTTGGCACTTTATATTTTAAAGTTTTAATATATATTGCATATATTTGCCATGAGTCAGGTCTATGTTTATTTCCCTTTGCAGTATAACAATTTCAGCATGGAAATTTATGTTTTTGGGAGAAATTTAGTAAATTTTCTTATCTGGGGTTCCAGCTTGTTGTAACTTCGGACTTGTTTTTTCAAATTTTCGCGGGCAAATTAGGCTCGCGATGACGCAAAATGCTTCTATTTATTGCATAATTTTTGGTGCAAATATTTTTTCCGTGTAGGTTGTGTTTGTTTTTTGCGTCTTTGTTGATGCCTGTTATGACGTGAGTCGTGTCATTTCTTGTTAACTTTGGCGACAGTTTTTTTTTCTCTGCATTTGCGTTCTTTGTTTGCGTCATTGTTGGCGCCAAAAATGTTGTTATATTAAGTCTCTCCCTCTTTTGCTCTCTGCTCTCATTTGTTTTCAGAGGGCTATGATGTTTGCTTTTGATTTTATTTTCATGTAAGTATTTTATCATAAGCATTTTTTCCCATTCCTGAAACTGCTATTTTGAGGAAATTGGATTTTTTGTTTAAATGTTATTTTTTCTTTTTTGTTACATTTTGCAAGATGTCTTAAACTAATACTGCCTCTGTTGTTACTGTAGGAACCAAGCTGCCTGTACACAATTTCTACCAAAGCTAAGTGTGTTATATGTGGCACTTATTATGTTATTTCATACTGATAATGTTTCTATAATACAAATACATCTACTGTTAAACCTTCACAGTCTAATGTACATGATATTCCTGTAGATATAAAGGATTATATTGCTACAGCCCTAGAGAAGTCTATGACTTCTATTCGGCTTCAAATTAACGTGAAAGATGTCTCCTAACTTCTCATAAATCTAATGAAGTTTGTATTGATCGACAGCATACTGAAGTTTTTCTGCTTATGAGGATTTCTCTGACTCAGACTGATATTGATAAATCAACCTTTCTATTGAATGTATTCGTTCTTTATTAAGGAAGTATTGTTTACTTTGGGTATTTATGAATCTAGTCCTCTTGATAACAAGAATAGCTAATGTTTGAATTCTGCTAATTTAGAGTTTTTGGGTAAAAGACCCTAAGGTGGGGCTATTTCTGCTCTTGCCGTACGTACTTCTATCCTATGGAAGGTATTTCTTCTTTTAAGGATCCTTTAGATAGGAAGTTTGTTTCCTATCTTAGAGAAGCAAATTTACATATTGGCTATATTTTTAAATCTGCCATTTTTTATGATTGATGTTGCTGCTGTTTCAACCTTTTTGGTTGGACAATTTAGTTATCAGATCTTGAATAATCTAAGCATTGTTCTTTTACTTCAACATGCTAATCATTTCATTTGTGATGCTATATTTTGTCATTTTAATTGATATTAAATTTTTATTTTTAGCCAATTTTACTAGAAAAGTTTTATGGCTTACATCTCTGATATGGTGTCTTAATTTAGATTACTATGTTATTATATTAGGATAGTAATTTTTTGGGGTTTTCTGTTGGATTTTATTATCTCCACTATTACTGGGGGAAAGGGAGTTTTTTCTCCCCCAAGATAAGTAATCTAAAGGTAATCTTTAAGCTCCCAATTGTTTTCCCTTCCCCTAGGGCCCCTGGCTCTAATTAGAAATCTATTTCGAATTTAAATAAATCCAAGCCTTATACATAATACCAAATTCAGCCCCTAAGACTGCATGAAGGTGCGGCCCTTAAACCACTTCAACTGGTGGGGGGCAGATTGAATTTATTTAAACAATTTTGGACACTTTCTGTTTAAAATCAGTGGATTCAGAATATTGTTTTCTCAAGGGTATCGAATAGGTTTCAGAATAAAACCTCCCATGTGAAGATTCTTTCCCATCTTACAACAAACTCTGTGAAAGCTCAGGTTTTTCAGAAATGTGTTTCAGATCTAGAGTTTTCAGGGGTGATTGTTCCATTTCCTCTGCAGGAAACAGAGTTTGGGTTTCTATTCAAATCTATTCATTGTCCCAAAGAAAGATGATTCGTTCAAACCAATTCGGGATCTGACATTTTTATGGTTTTGTAAGAGTCCCAACTTTCAAGATGGTGACTATAGGGACTATTCTGCCTTTTTGTTCAGCAAGGTCTCTTCCTGTCCACAATAGACTTACAGGACGTTTATCTTCACATTCCAGTTCATTCAGACTACTATCGTTTTCGGAGATTCTCTTTTCTATATAAGCATTACCAATTTGTCGCTCTTCAGTTTGGCCTAGGGACAGCTCAGAGATTCTTTTCAAAGGTTCTCAGTGCCCTTCTATCTGTAATCAGAGAGCAGGGTATTGCGGTATTTCCTTATTTGGATGATATCTTGGTACTAGCTCAAATCTTTTCATTTAGCAGAATCTCACTCAAAACAACTAGTGTGGTTTTTTCAAAGATATAGTTAAAAAAAAATAATCAATTTTCAATAGAGTTTCTTGATTCCTTAGACAAGGGTGATCTTTTTAGGTTTCCAGATAAGATTTAGTGTCTTATTCTTTCTCTGACAGACTAAAGACGAATGAAGTTAATTTTAGTTTGTCTAAACCTTCAGTCTCTCTATTATTCCCTTCAATGGCTATTTGCATGGAAGTTTTAGGTCTCATGACTTCAGCATCAGGTGCGATCCTCTTTGCTCGTTTTCGTTTGAGGCCTCTTTAGCTTTGCATGTTGCACCAAAGGTGCAGGGATTATTTTCAGATATCACAACTGATATACTTAAATCTCAACACTCTATTCTCTCTGATTTGGTGGTTGGACTATCACCTTATTGTTCAGGGGGCCTAATTTGTTCGTCCTACCTGGACTGTATTCTCAACAGATGTATGTTTTTCAGGTTGGGGACCTGTCTGAGAGTCTCTGACCGCACAAGGGGTTTGGAAACCTCAGGAGGCGAGGTTACCAATCAATATTTTAGAACTCCATGCTATTTTCAGGGCTCTTCAGGCGTGGCCTCTATTGAAGAGAGAACTTTTACATTTGTTTTCAAACAGACTATCACAACAGTGGCATATATCAATCTTCAAGGAGGGACTCACAGTCCTTCAGTTACGAAGGAAGTATCTTGGATACTTTCTTGGGCAGAATCCAACTCTTGTCTATTTTCACTGATTCATATCCCAGGTGTAGACAATTGGGAAGTGGATTATCTCAGCTGTCAGACTTTATATCCGGGGGAGTGGTCTCTCCATCCAAATGTGCTTTTTTATCTTGTACAGATGTGGAGATCTGATGGACTCTCGTCTAAACAAGAAGCTTTCCAGGTCCAGGGATCTTCAGGCAGAGATGGTGGATGCCTTAGCAGTTCCTTGGTTTTTTACCAACCTGCATATATTTTCCCGCCTCTGGTTCTTCTTTCAAAGGTAATCTTCAAGATCATAATGGTTCAATCTCATGTGTTTCTGATAGCACCAGCATGGTCTCACAAGTTTTGATATGCGGATCTTGTCCGGATGTCCAGTTGCCAGCCTTGGCCTCTTCCTTTTAGGCCAGACCTTCTGTCTCTAGGGCTGTTTTTTCCCCATCAAGATCTAAAATCTTTACATTTGAAGGCATGGAAATTGAGCGCTTAGTACTTAGTCATAGAGGTTTCTCTTACTCAGTGATTAGCACTATGGTACAGGCTCGTAAGTCTGTTTCAAGGAAAAAGTTTATCGGGTTTGGAAAACCTATATTTCATGGTGTTCCACTCATAATTATTCTTTGCATTTCTTTTAGAATTCATAGGTTTTTACAGTTTCTTCCGGATGTTTTGGAGAAGGGTTTATCTGCAAATACTTTGAAGGATACATTTCTGTTCTTTATGTCTTATTTCATAGACAGATTGCTAAACTTCCTGATATTCACTATTTTGTTCATGTTTTGATTCATATCAAACTTGTTATTTTATCTATTTTCTCCTCCTTGGAGCCTATGCATTCAAGTTTTTAAGTTTTTTTCAGGCTCCTCCTTTTGAGCCTATGCATTCTCTGATTATTAATTACATTCTTGGAAAGTTTTATTTCTTTTGGCTATCTCTTCTGCTAGAAGAGTTTCTGAATTGTCTGCTCTCTTTTGTGAATTTCTTTATCTGATTTTCCATCAAGATAAAGCTGTTTTGTGGACTTCATTTAAATTTTTGCCTAAAGTTGTGAATTCTAACAAATTCAATAAGGAATTTGTTGTTCCTCCTTTGTGTCCTAATTCTAAGAATACTCTTGTAAAGTTTTCTTATTCTTTGGATGTGGTAAGAGCTTTGAAATATTATGTTGAGGCTATTTAAGATTTCAGAAAGTCTTCTAGTCTATTTGTTATTTCTTCTGGCTCCAAGAAAGGTCAGAAACCCTCTGCTATTTCTCTGGTATTTTGATTGAAACTTTTGTTTCATAAAGCTTATTTGAAAGCGGGGCAGTCTCCGCCTCAGAGAATTATAGCTAATTTTAATAGATCAGTTGCCTCTTCTTGGGTTGTCAAGAATGAAGCTTCAGTTGATTAAATTTGCAAAGCAGTAATTTTACCATTTTGTTGTTTGCTTTTTCGAGAAGCAGCCTTTGGTAGAAAGGTTCTTCAGGCACTTATCTTAGTTTGATTCTAGTGCCTTTGATTTTTTTTTTTTTTATTTCTTTTAAGAAAACATATTTATATTTTTGATTTAATTTCTCAGCGGATTTAGCTGTTATTTTATCCCTCCCTCTCTAGTGATATTATATCCCATACGTCACTAGCTCATGGACTCTTGCCACTTACATGAAAGAAAACTTTTCTTTTTTTTCTTTCCTAAGATATGGAGAGTCCACGACTTTATTCAATTACTAGTGGGAATATGACTCCTGGCCAGCGGGAGGAGGCAAAGAGCACCACAGCAAAGCTGTTAAGAGTCACTCCCCTACCCATAATCCCCAGAAGTTGGGTGTCTAAAGAAATGAATTCCTTTTTTCGTGTACTTTTCCCTGCAAGCAAGGATTTGGGTTTAGCTGAGTCAACGTCAATCTCTTCAGTAGAGTAGTGGTGGCTTTTAAGCAGTTAAGAAACAAAGCAAGGACTACCTCACAGCTTCCTAACACATTGCTGACCATGGTACAGAAAGCCAGAGTTGGTTACTTTGTTCTTTCTTTTTCTACAGGTCTCTGTAAGAAGTATGTGTTCTTTCATGCCTTGTGAGCTGTCTTCCTGCCAGACAGCTAGACTGCAGGTAAGTGCTTTTGCCTTCTAGGTCTTGGAGACTTGCACTTCAGAAAAATATTCAGTAGATGGGGACATTTTTAAAATCTTTTATACATGATTCTCTTTGGCAGTGGGCAGACACATTATGCATGTTGAGACTAGGGGTTAATCTTCCCTTTATTGGGACGTTTTTCCTCTTTGGGCTAATTTTGTTAAAATACTTTATTAGTATGTGTGTGGTGCTTATGCTTTATACAGGGATTTATGTATAAACTTAAAATTTGGCAGTTGGTTTTCTTTGCTTGCTTAAGGGACATGAAACCCCAAAATTTTCATGATTCAGATAGAGAATACTATTTGAAAAAACTTTCTACTTTACTTCTATTATCTAATTTGTTTCTTTCTCTTGGTTTCATTTGTTGAAGGAGCAGTAATGAACTACTGGTTTCTAACTGAACAAAAGGGTGAGCCAATGACGGTCAGTATATATATATGCATCCACCAATCAGCAGCTAGAACCTAGGTTCTTTACTGCTCCTGTGCTTACCTAGATAAACCTTTCAGCATTGGATAACAAGAGAAGGAAGCAAATTAAATAATAGAAGTAAATTGGAAAGTTGTTTAAAATTGTATTCTCTATCTGAATCACGAAAGAAAATGTTTGGGTTTCATGTCCCTTTAGCTAGAACAGGCTAACTGACAGACTGCTTGAGTCTTTGTGTAAATTTAGCTCCAGTGTTGTAGGCAGAGGGAAACGCGCCTTTTCCTTGCATAGTTTCCTCTCTCTGCTGGTCATATGACTTCTCTCTGCTGTCGGATATTCATGGAGTGGAGCGGCGCCATTGAATTTCAGTCTCTCCAGTGTCGATCTACTATACGATCGTTTTAGAGACTTCTGGCTGCCAAATTGTTTATAAGTGTTATGGTAAGGCACCTCAACCTGTCTGAGGTGTAGGGGGCCTAATTGGTTTATTATTTTAATTTTTTTAATAACGTTAAGCGGCTGTGGTATTAAAAATACTTGGTGACAGTGTATTTAAAAAAAAAATCTATAATTTGGGGAATTTTTTATTTAGTATTATGGACATGGAAGACTCTCTGTCCTTTGACAAATTCTTGTTATGCCTAGAGGCACAAATTATTTTGCCTATGCAATTCTGTGCTGCATGCTTAGCTAGAACACTTCAATTTAAAGATAAAATGTTGCCCGCTGAGCCAAATGTCTCTCAGGATGATGCTGTTCAGACAATGCCACAGCTTTCTCCTCAAACAACCCTAGCCTTTATGGCGTCACATACAGTGCCCTGCAGTCCCTCTCAGTCTCCTGGAGGAGTTTATTTGCCTGCAGATTTTGCTGCACAGGTATCTTCTACTGCATCTGCAGCATTATCTGCTTTTCCTATGTTGGAAAAATGTAAGAGGAAAATTAGACATTCAGATAGTAAGGTTTCTGTTCCACCTACTGCTACGCAGGTTGCCCTCCCTCATAAGTCTGATGAGGAGGATACGTCCGTAGCCTCTGAGGGTGAAATCTTAGTTTCGGACAGTGTTATTCCTTCATCTGATACTGAAGAAGTAAACTTCAGATTTAAGCTTGAACACCTTTGTGTACTGCTAAAGGAGGTATTGGCTACTTTGGACGACTCCGATACTTCTGTTATTGTCAACCCTAAGAAGTCTAGTTAACTTAATGAATACTATGATGTTCCTTCCTCTGTGGAAGTTTTTCCTGTCCCAGATGATTTCACAGGAATGTGAGAAGCCAGGGATTCCTTTCTCCCCGTCTCCCATATTTAAAAAGTTGTTTACTGTTGCTGACTCCATTAAAGATTCATGGCGCATGGTGCCTAAAGTAGAAGGGGCTATTTCTACTCTTGCTAAGAGAACTACGATCCCTATAGAGCAACGGTTCCCACCCTTTTTTTCTCTCCCGTATCCCTTGATTAGGCTTTTCATTTATGAGTACCCCTTCTCTTCATTACCCACACCCATCCCTCAAAATAAAGGAAGCGCTTTTTTTATAGGGGAGGTAAGCTATATCGGAATGGCATACGACTGTACATATATCAACAGGATTAAAGCTCAGATCTCATTCTCAGGAGGAGCCCTGCTGTGTGGCTGGCACCCCTGGCAGCTGCTTGGTTGCCCCTAAACACGGCCCTGGGGGGGAGTCAAAGCGTAATGATCAGAAAAATAAATATTTTAATTTGTGAGATCAGATCGATATAAACCACCCAGCCACTATGGACGTTTTTAGTTGGAAGTGAAACAATCTGACTCAAGCAAGCACTAGCATTAGTACTTTACTTGCCAGCACTGACTATAACTTATTTGGGGATGCAGACCCGCCTCGCCTGTGTGACTCGCAACCTCCACAGCTCTACCACACGTGTCTATGCAGCTATGCTGCTGCAGTGCTGTTTCTAACTGCGCACTCGCAGTCAACATTTTGTGCACGGGGGTGGGTGAAGCAGGATGCTAAGCTGTCTGGTGACAGGGTGATCATTAATATGTGGACCGGAGTCATCCACACCCGGTCCACATATTTCAGGTGCAGGGGCTCCCATCTGCCTATATGCCAGGCCAGGACTTCACTTGTCACTTTCTGGCTGAAAGCTCCTTCCTTCCACAGTTCCACGATGGTTATTAGTTGATGACCCATTAAGAGTGCCCCCCCCGACCCTCCCCCCGGATCTTCCGCCATTACCAACAATATTTTTGAGTACCCCCAACTGGTCTGCCAAGTACCCCCAGGGGTACACGTACCACAGGTTGGGAGCCGCTGCTATAGAGGATAGCTGCTCCTTTAAGGCTCCCATGGACAAAAAGCTGGAAGCTTATTTGAAGAAGATGTATGTGTATCAAGGTCTTCAATGGCAACCTGCAGTTTGTATTGCCACAGTAGCAAGTGTAGCATCTTATTGGTCCGATGCCTTGTCTGAATCAATTTTAGTAGAGACTCCGTTGGAGGAGATACAAGATAGGATTAAGGTTCTCAAACTAGCCAATTCCTTTATTTCTGATGCTAACATGCAAGTTATTAGACTGGGAGCCAAGATGTTTGGCTTCACTGTCCTAGAGCACAGGGCATTGTGGCTAAAATCTTGGTCAGCTGTTGTTACCTCTAAGTGCAAGCTTCTGGCGCTTCCTTACAAGGGTAATACCTTGTTTGTACCTGGTCTGGCAGAAATAATTTCTGATATTACGGGTGGAAAATGGTTGTTTCTACCCCAAGACAAGAAGAACAGACTCAAAGGACGTCAAAGTAATTTCCATTCCTTTTGTAACTTTAAAGGTCAAAAGTCTTTCTCTCCCTCTTCCAAGCAGGAGCAATCCAAGTCTTCTTGGAATCCCAATCAGTCTTGGAATAAGGGGAAGCAATCAAAGAAACCCTCAGCTGAGTCTGTCAGCATGTAGGGTTGGCCCCTGGTCCAGGATCGGATCAAGTGGAGGGGCAGACTTTCCCTGTTTTGTCAAGCGTGGAGATGAGATGTCCCAGATCCTTGTGCTGTGGACATAGTATCTCACCAAATAGAATTAAAAAATAGAATTCAAAACTCCCTCCCCGAGGCAGATTCCACCTCTTAAGATTATCTGCAGACCAGGTAAAAAAGGGAACGGGGTCTAGGATTCTATTCAAATCTGTTCGTGATGCCCAAAAAAGAGGGAACTTTTCGACCCATTTTAGACCTAAAGTGCCTTAACAAGTTTCTCAGGGTACCGTCCTTCAAAATGGAAACCATTCGTTTCATTTTTCCTTTGTCTAAGAGGGTCAGTTCATGACGACCATAAACCTGAAGGACGCCTATCTTCATGTTCCCATCCACAAGGATCATCACAAATTCCTGAGATTCGCTTTTCTAGACAAACACTTTCAGTTTGTGGTTTTTCCGTTTGGCCTTGCCACAGCTCCCAGAATTTTCTCAAAGGTTCTGGTGGATCTCTTGGCAGTGATCAGGTCTCAGGGAATTGCAGTGGCGCCCTTCCTGTACAACATATTGGTTCAGGCCCGATCTTTTCAACAAGCAAACTCTCTCATACAGAGATCTTGTTGTCTTTTCTACGTTCCCACGGTTGGAAAGGGAATCTGGAAAATAGTTCCCTTGTTCCAGCTACAAGGGTGGTTTTCTTAGGGACCATAATAGATTCCCTATTTATGAAAAAATTTCTGACGGAGGTCAGAAAATTCAAAATTCTCTCTCCTTGCCTCTCTTCAGTCTACTGTTCAGCCATTAGTGGCTCAATGTATGGTCTGATGGTGGCTTCCATGATCATCATTCCCTTTGCTCGATTCCATTTGAGAGCTCTGCAATTATGCATGCTCAGACAATGGAATGGAGACCATTCGGATCTGTCTGAGGATAGATCTAGACCAGTCGTCAAGAGTCTCTCTCCCGTGGTGGCTTTCTCAGGACCATCTGTCTCAGGACACATGCTTCCAGAGACCTACCTGGGTGATTGTGACCACGGACACCAGCCTTCTTGGCTGTGGAGCAGTCTGGGAGTCGTTAAAGGCGCAGGGACTTTGGACTCAGGAGGAGTCTGCTCTCCCCATAAAAATCTTGGATTTGAGAGCAATTTACAATGCTCTGATGGCTTGGCCTCAATTGTCCTTAGCCCAGTTTATAAGGTTTCAGTCTGACAACATCACCTCAGTGGCTTACATCAACTACCAGGGAGGAACTTGGAGTTCCTTAGCCATGAAGGAGGTGGCACAGATTATTCAGTTGGCGGAAGCTCACAATTGTTGTCTATCTGTGATCCATATTCCTGGAGTGGACAACTGGGAAGAGGATTTCCTGAGAAGACAGACATTTCATCCCAGGAAGTGGGCTCTCCATCCAGAGGTGTTCTCCAGGTTAACCCTCAAATAGGGGGTGCCGGAGTTGGATCTGATGGCGTCTCAGCAGAACGCCAATCTTCCAAGGTACGGTTCAATGTCAAGAGATGCTCTGGCAGTTCCTTGGCATTTTGGTCTAGCATACATGTTTCCTCCATTTTTGCTCCTTCCATGAGTTATTGCTCGTATCAAATGAGAGAGCATCAGTAATTCTAATAGCTCCTGCGTGGCCTCACAGGATCTGGTATGCAGACGTAGTGAAGATGTCATCTCGGCCACCTTGGAGGATTCCTCTGAGGAAAGACCATCTAACTCGGGGTCCATTCCTCCATCCAAATCTCGTTTCTCTAAAGCTGACTGCTTGGAGATTAAACGCTCAGTTTTGTCTAAGCGTGGATTTTCTGAGTCGGTCATTGAGACCATGATCCAGGCTTGCAAGCCTGTTACTCGAATAATTTACCGTAAGGTATGGCTTAAATACCTTTATTGGTGTGAATCTAAGGGCTACTCTTGGAGTAGGGTCAGGATTCCTAGATTTTTGTCTTTTCTCCAGGAAGGTCTGGAGAAAGGGTTCTCTGAAAAGGTCAGATTTCTGCATTATCTATTTTGTTACACAAGCGTCTGGTGGATGTGCCAGATGTTCAATCTTTTTGTCAGGCCCTGGTCAGAATCAGGCCTGTGTTTAAACCTGTTGCTCCTCCTTGGAGCCTTAATCTTGTTCTTAAAGTTTTGCAGCAGACTCCGTTTGAGCCAATGCATTCCATAGATATTAAGTTGCTATCTTGGAAGGTTTTGTTTCTTATTACTATTTCTTCTGCTTGGAGAGTTACGGAACTCTCGACTTTGCAGTGTGATTCGCCTTACCTTATCTTTCATGCGGATAGGGCGGTTCTTCATACTAAATTGGGGTTTCTTCCTTATGTGGTTTCAGATAGAAATATTAATCAGGAAATTGTTGTTCCTTCTCTCTGTCCCAATCCTTCTCTCTGTCCCAATCCTTCTCATAAAGAACGTCTGTTGCACAACTTGGATGTTGTGTGTGCTCTAAAATTCTACCTACAGGCGACTAAGGATTTTCCCCAGTCTTCTGCCCTGTTTGTTTCTCAGGAAAGTGCAAGGGTCAAAAGGCTACTGCTACTTCTCTTTCCTTCTGGTTGAGAAGTATAATTTGTTTTGCTTATGAGACTGCTTTACAGCAGCCTCCTGAGAGAATTACAGCTCATTCCACTAGGGCTGTCTCCTCTTCTTGGGCTTTTAAAAATGAAGCTTATGTGGAACAGATTTGCAAGGCTGTAACTTGGTCCTCTCTGCATACTTTTTTAAAATTTTCCAAATTTTATACTTTTGCCTCGGCTGAGGCCTCTTTTGGGAGAAAGGATCTTCATGCGGTAATGCCTTCTGTTTAGGTCTGCCTGTCTTTTCTCCCTCCCTGTTCATTCTGTGTCCTCTAGCTTGGGTATTGGTTCCCACTAGTAATTGAATGACATTGTGGACTCTCCATATCTTAGGAAAAAAAACAAAATTCATGCTTACCTGATAAATTTCTTTCTTTCCGGATATGGAGAGTCAACGACCCCTCCCTTTATTAAGACAGTTATTTTTTACTTAAACCTCAGGCACATCTACACCTTTGTGTTATTCCTTTTCCATTTCCCTTTGGTCGAATGACTGGGGATTACGGGTAGTGGAGTGACACTTTGCCTCCTCCTGCTGGCCAGGAGTGGTATTCACACTAGTAATTGAATAACGTTGTGGACTCTCCATATCCGAAAAGAAAGGAATTTATCAGGTAAGCATACATTTATTTATTTTTTTATTAAAGGAAAAAGTAAATGAAAGTTTTCTTTGAGGACAGTTTAAAAAAATGTCCATGATCTAATTCTTTTAGCAATAACAGCCTCTTCTGTTGTTTTATGTACAACAAATGCAAAAATCAGTTTAACCGTGCTTTTGTGAGAAAGTTTTAAAAAAGCAGTACTTAATCTTTTTTTTTTCTTTAAAAGTATTATACAAAAAAAAAGTATGTACATTATTGTATATTTGCTTGTAAGAGAAATAGAGACATCCAGTCACTTTTAACACTTACATTTGTGATGGCCTAGAGCAGCAAATCACAGCACGGAGGCATCTCCTCCCCCATAACCTCCTGCTGTCTGAGATGATATACCTACAAGATGCCGTTAACCCCAATTAAAGAGGCTGCAACTTATTTACACTGCATTTCTGTTTGGTAGTCATATGGTTAACTGCATCTATTAGGGATTTTATCTAAGCAGGGCACAGCTGTCTCTCAGATAGTGGAAGGAGCTGCCTCTGGGCCTTGCGGCGGGACATGCAGATGCCAGTAAAGAGACAGTTGCACAAACATGGTGTGTGCAAATCAACTTGCTGGAAGAAGGCGAGAGTCTAAAGGTCTTCTTTAACATTCAGTAATGCAGGCTGAGGCTGCGCTGACAGTTTTTACTGGGGTTAGCACTTCGCTTTGTAAGTACAGTATTGCTGCTGTTTCTGACAAACTCTGCAACCCATGGAACTCTGCTTGTTTGCACAGCACGCACAAGCCCACTTAGCTCAAAATAAAAACACTGGGGTTTGCAGTTTCCCCTTACTAGGGTAACTACAATAGTTTACTTAGAGCAGGAAGTGCTTAGCTAGTAGAGGCTGATGCAGCACAATACTTACCCCAGCAGAAGGGTCAGTTATGCATGAGGCTAGGATTCATTTTACAAAATGCTGTGACCTCCTCCAAACCAATAGCCGGGTGGTCAGTCAAATCTGCCGAGTGGTGCGCCCAGAGATTTTACCGTGGGGAGAACACTGTTAGCGTTACATTATCAACAAGTGCGTAATAATAGACACCATGCAATAACATTTTCTCTGAATTTTAAATAAGCAATAGATTTTATTTTGACAACTTTAAAAATTGAGTTCAATTTGCCAGCCCCCCCTGTATCATGTGTCAGACATCAGCCAATTACAGACTAGTATATGTATATACACTGAACTCTTGCACATGCTCAGTATTTGCTGGTGCTTCAGAAATTGTGTATATATAAAAAAGACTGCACAATTTGATCATGAAAGCAAGTCTCTTGAAACTGCATGTTCTCTCTGAATTATGAATTACTAGGGTAACTACAATAGTTTACTTAGAGCAGGAAGTGCTTAGATTTGCATAATCAACAAATGCTTGATAAGAAGACAATGCAATAGCACTTAGTTTGAACATCAAATGAGTAGTAGATTTTTGTTAAATAAATTGCAAAGTTATGTCTATTTCCACTCCCCCTGTATCATGTGACAGCCATCAGCCAATCACAAATGCATATACGTATATGCTGTGAATTCTTGCACATGCTCAGTAGGAGTTGGTGACAAAAAGTGTAAATATTAGAAGACTGTGCACATTTTGTTAATGGAAGTAAATTGGAAAGTTGTTTAAAATTGCATGCTGTATCTGAATCATGAAGTTAGTGTGTAAAAGTAACTGTTCATAAATATTACAATGTTTGTAATGATAGTGATCTATCAAATATCCTCATTTTTATTTACACTTTCTACACTTTCATCTTATTTTAAAGGAACATAAAGTTTGACTTTGAAATGTGAAACAGTATATTTTGTAACATTTCTGTAATATATAATTCTCTTGTAAGATGTATGGAGTCCAAGGATTCATCCTTTACTTGTGGGATATTCTCCTTCCCAACAGGAAGTGGCAAAGAGAGCACACAGCAGAGCTGTCCATATAGCTCCCCCTCCAGCTCCACCCCCCAGTCATTCTCTTTGCCGGCTCTAAGCAATCGGAAGGGTAAAGTGAATGTGGTAAAAAAAATGTAGTTTTTATTTTCTACAAGCAAGATTTTGTTATTTTAAATGGTACCGGTGTGTACTATTTACTCTCTAGCAGAAAGGAGACGAAGATTTTTGCAGGGAGGAAGATGATTTTAGCATGTTGTAACTAAAATCCACTGCTGTTCCCACAAAGGACTGAGGAGTGCAAGAAAACTTCAGTTGGGGGGAACGGTTTGCAGGTTAGGCTGCAATAAGGTATGTTCATTCTTTTTTTTTCTAGACAAGACTGTGATAATGCTAGAGAAGACTGATAATATCCCCATGAGGGAAGGGCAAGCTGTATTCAGAGACTAAGTATGGAATTTCAAGCTTACATAACAGGGCTAGTTTATGCTGGTTGACACTACTTTTAAGGCAAACGGTTTTTATTGAAAATATCGTTTTTTTGAGACACTTTGAAGGTTCCTTTGGGTTTCTTTCAGGGGTTGTTACCCACATGGCTAATATTAAAACACTTTGGAGTACCGTAGTGAGGTGGGAAGAGCCTAATTTCACGCCTCAGATGCGCAGTTATATTTGACTAGAAGTTCAGGCTGTTTCACATGGAGGGTCCTGCTGCAGTTTGAGGGCCCACAAATCTGGTTCCTAAGGGCAGGTAGGGCCACAGCAGAGCTGTGGCAAGGTGCTGAACGTTTTTTAACCATTTTTTTGGCTTACTGTTGATCCGGTTTGGGCATTATCGTTTTCTTTCATGTAATTAGCAAGAGTCCATGAGCTAGTGACGTATGGGATATACATTCCTACCAGGAGGGGCAAAGTTTCCCAAACCTCAAAATGCCTATAAATACACCCCTCACCACACCCACAATTCAGTTTTACAAACTTTGCCTCCCGTGGAGGTGGTGAAGTAAGTTTGTGCTAGATTCTACGTTGATATGCGCTTCGCAGCAGGCTGGAGCCCGGTTTTCCTCTCAGAGTGCAGTGAATGTCAGAGGGATGTGAAGAGAGTATTGCCTATTTAAATTCAATGGTCTCCTTCTACGGGATCTATTTCATAGGTTCTCTGTTATCAGTCGTAGAGATTCATCTCTTACCTCCCTTTTCAGATCGACGATATACTCTTATATACCATTACCTCTACTGATTCTCGTTTCAGTACTGGTTTGGCTATCTACTATATGTAGATGAGTGTCCTGGGGTAAGTAAGTCTTATTTTTTGTGACACTCTAAGCTATGGTTGGGCACTTTATATATAAAGTTCTAAATATATGTCTTTAAACTTATATTTGCCTTGATTCAGGATGATCAATATTCCTTATTTCAGACAAGTCAGTTTCATTATTTGGGATAATGCATATGAATAATCAATTTTTTTCTTACCTTAAAAATTGTTTTCAAATTGACTTTTTTCCATGTGGGCTCGCAGGGGCTGAAAATGCTTCAATTTATTGCGTCATTCTTGGTGCAGACTTTTTTGGCGCAAAAATTTATTTATTTATTTAGTTTTTTTGTCATTTCCGGCGTCATACTTGACGCCGGAAGTTGTTCGTGATTGCGTCATTTTTTTGACGTTTTGCGCCAAAAATGTCGGCCTTACCGGATGTGGCGTCATTCTTGGCACCAAAAAATTTAAGGCGCCAATAATGTGGGCGTCTTTTTTGGCGCTATAAAATGTGGGCGTCATTTTTGTCTCCACCTTTTTTTCACATTATTTCAGTCTCATTTTTCATTGCTTCTGGTTGCTAGAGGCTTGTTCATTGGCATTCTTTCCCATTCCTGAAACTGTCATTTAAGGAATTTGATAATTTTGCTTTATATGTTGTTTTTTCTATTACATATTGCAAGATGTCTCAGATTGACCCTGGATCAGAATCTACTTCTGGAAAGACGCTGCCTGATGCTGGTTCTACCAAAGTTAAGTGCATTTGTTGTAAACTTGTGGTAACTGTTCCTCCGGCTGTAGTTTGTGATGAATGTCATGATAAGCTTGCTAATGCAGATAATATTTCCATTAGTAATATACCATTACCTGTTGCTGTTCCCTCAACATCTAATACTCAGGATGTTCCTGTTAATATAAAAGAATTTGTTTCTAAATCTATTAGGAAGGCTATGTCTGTTATTCCTCCTTCCAGTAAACGTAAAAGGTCTTTTAAAACTTCTCATTTTCCAGATGAAATTTTACATGACCGTCATCATTCTGATTTGTCTGTTTCTGATGAGGATTTTTCAGGTTCAGAGGATTCTGTCTCAGATATTGACACTGATAAATCTTCATATTTATTTAAGATGGAATTTATTCGCTCTTTACTTAAAGAAGTTTTAATCGCTTTAGAGATGGAGGAATCTAGTCCTCTTGATACTAAATCTACTAAGCGTTTAAATTCGGTTTTTAAACCTCCTATGGTTATTCCAGACGTTTTTCCTGTCCCTGATGCTATTTCTGAAGTAATTTCTAGGGAATGGAATAATATGGGTACTTCATTTACTCCTTCTCAAAGGTTTAAGAAATTGTATCCTGTGCCATCTGACAGATTAGAGTTTTGGGACAAAATCCCTAAAGTTGATGGGGCTATCTCTACTCTTGCTAAACGTACTACTATTCCTACGGCAGATAGTACTTCCTTTAAGGATCCTTTAGATAGGAAGATTGAATCCTTTCTAAGGAAAGCTTATTTCTCCAACATTGGTGTGTCCGGTCCACGGCGTCATCCATAACTTGTGGGAATATCTCTTCCCCAACAGGAAATGGCAAAGAGTACAGCAAAAGCTGTCCATATAGTCCCTCCTAGGCTCCGCCCACCCCAGTCATTCTCTTTGCCGTTGCACAGGCAACATCTCCACGGAGATGGTTAAGAGTATGTGGTGTTTAGTTGTAGTTTTTTATTCTACTATCAAGATTGATTGCTTTATTTGGGCATTTTATACAGATTGAGGTTGATTTTCACACTTATAAACTTTGGGGAACGTTTTTTAACGTAAGGCACTGGTTTAGACACCTTTTCAGTCAGGAAGGGCCTTCACTGTAGTAGGCTGAGCCTCATTTTCGCGCCATTACTGAGCAGTTACTTTTGAGAACAAGACATGCAGCTGCATGTGTGTGGATCTGAAAGTAGTTGAAAAGGTTCTTAGAAGGCTTCATTTGGTATCTTATTCCCCCCTGGGTTTGGTAAAGTCGCAGCAAAGGCTGTAGCTGGGACTGTAGAGGGGTTAAAACTGTAACCAGCTCCGGTTTCTTCATTTTAAGGGTTAAAACTCTGAAATTTGGGGTGCAATGCTTTGAATGCTTTAAGACACTGTGGTGAAAATTTGGTTTACGAGACTGCCGGACGGCAGCCTCCTGAACGCATCACAGCTCACTCTACTAGGGCTGTGGCTTCCACTTGGGCCTTCAAGAACGAGGCTTCTGTTGATCAGATATGTAAGGCAGCGACTTGGTCTTCCCTGCACACTTTTGCCAAATTCTACAAATTTGATACTTTTGCTTCTTCGGAGGCTATTTTTGGGAGAAAGGTTTTGCAAGCCGTGGTGCCTTCCGTTTAGGCAACCTGATTGGCTCCCTCCCTTTCATCCGTGTCCTAAAGCTTTGGTATTGGTTCCCACAAGTTATGGATGACGCCGTGGACCGGACACACCAATGTTGGAGAAAACAGAGTTTATGCTTACCTGATAAATTACTTTCTCCAACGGTGTGTCCGGTCCATGGCCCGCCCTGGTTTTTTAATCAGGTTTGATGAATTTATTTCTTTAACTACAGTCACCACGGCACCCTATAGTTTCTCCTGTTTTTCTCCTGTCCGTCGGTCGAATGACTGGGGTGGGCGGAGCCTAGGAGGGACTATATGGACAGCTTTTGCTGTACTCTTTGCCATTTCCTGTTGGGGAAGAGATATTTCCCACAAGTTATGGATGACGCCGTGGACCGGACACACCGTTGGAGAAAGTAATTTATCAGGTAAGCATAAATTCTGTTTTATGTTCAGGTAATCTTCTTAGGCCTGCTATTTCTTTGGCTTGATGTTGTTGCCGCTTCCACTTTTTGATTGGAGGCTTTAGCACAACAAGTATCAGACCATATTACTCATAGCATTGTTAAACTCCTTCAACATGGTAATAACTTTATTTGTGATGCCATCTTTGATATCATTAGAGTTGATGTCAGGTATATGTCTTTAGCTATTTTAGCTAGAAGAGCTTTATGGCTTAAAACTTGGAATGCAAATATGTCTTCTAAGTCAACTTTGCTTTCTCTTTCTTTCCAAGGTAATAAATTATTTGGTTCCCAGTTGGATTCTATTATTTCAACTGTTACTGGGGGGAAAGGAACTTTTTTGCCTCAGGACAAAAAATCTAAAGGTAAATACAGGGCTGCTAATTGTTTTCGTTCCTTTCGTCAGAATAAGGAACAGAAGCCTGACCCTTCCCCTAAAGGAACGGTTTCTGTTTGGAAGCCTTCTCCAATCTGGAATAAAACCAAGCCTTTTAGAAAGTCAAAACCAGCTCCCAAGTCCACATGAAGGTGCGGCCCTCATTAAAGCACAGCTGGTAGGGGGCAGGTTACGATTTGGATCAATTCGATTCACAGTCTTTGGATTCAGAACATTGTTTCACAAGGGTACAGAATAGGTTTCAAGGTAAGGCCGCCTGCGAAGAGATTTTTTCTCTCTCGCATTCCAATAAACCCAGTGAAGGCTCAGGCATTTCTGAAATGTGTTTCAGATCTAGAGTTGGCTGGAGTAATTGTGCCAGTTCCAGTTTTGGAACAGGGTCTGGGGTTTTACTCAAATCTATTCATTGTACCAAAGAAGGAGAATTCCTTCAGACCAGTTCTGGATCTAAAGATATTGAATCGCTATGTAAGAATACCAACATTCAAAATAGTAACTATAAGGACTATTCTGCCTTTTGTTCAGCAAGGGCATTATACAGGGAGTGCAGAATTATTAGGCAAGTTGTATTTTTGAGGATTAATTTTATTATTGAACAACAACCATGTTCTCAATGAACCCAAAAAACTCATTAATATCAAAGCTGAATAGTTTTGGAAGTAGTTTTTAGTTTGTTTTTAGTTATAGCTATTTTAGGGGGATATCTGTGTGTGCAGGTGACTATTACTGTGCATAATTATTAGGCAACTTAACAAAAAACAAATATATACCCATTTCAATTATTTATTTTTACCAGTGAAACCAATATAACATCTCAACATTCACAAATATACATTTCTGACATTCAAAAACAAAACAAAAACAAATCAGTGACCAATATAGCCACCGTTCTTTGCAAGGACACTCAAAAGCCTGCCATCCATGGATTCTGTCAGTGTTTTGATCTGTTCACCATCAACATTGCGTGCAGCAGCAACCACAGCCTCCCAGACACTGTTCAGAGAGGTGTACTGTTTTCCCTCCTTGTAAATCTCACATTTGATGATGGACCACAGGTTCTCAATGGGGTTCAGATCAGGTGAACAAGGAGGCCATGTCATTAGATTTTCTTCTTTTATATCCTTTCTTGCCAGCCACGCTGTGGAGTACTTGGACGTGTGTGATGGAGCATTGTCCTGCATGAAAATCATGTTTTTCTTGAAGGATGCAGACTTCTTCCTGTACCACTGCTTGAAGAAGGTGTCTTCCAGAAACTGGCAGTAGGACTGGGAGTTGAACTTGACTCCATCATCAACCCGAAAAGGCCCCACAAGCTCATCTTTGATGATACCAGCCCAAACCAGTACTCCACCTCCACCTTGCTGGCGTCGGAGTCGGACTGGAGCTCTCTGCCCTTTACCAATCCAGCCACGGGCCCATCCATCTGGCCCATCAAGACTCACTCTCATTTCATCAGTCCATAAAACTTTAGAAAAATCAGTCTTGATATATTTCTTGGCCCAGTCTTGACGTTTCAGCTTGTGTGTCTTGTTCAGTGGTGGTCGTCTTTCAGCCTTTCTTACCTTGGCCATGTCTCTGAGTATTGCACACCTTGTGCTTTTGGGCACTCCAGTGATGTTGCAGCTCTGAAATATGGCCAAACTGGTGGCAAGTGGCATCTTGACAGCTGCACGCTTGACTTTTCTCAGTTCATGGGCAGTTATTTTGCGCCTTGGTTTTTCCACACGCTTCTTGCGACCCTGTTGACTATTTTGAATGAAACGCTTGATTGTTCGATGATCACGCTTCAGAAGCTTTGCAATTTTAAGAGTGCTGAATCCCTCTGCAAGATATCTCACTATTTTTTACTTTTCTGAGCCTGTCAAGTCCTTCTTTTGACCCATTTTGCCAAAGGAAAGGAAGTTGCCTAATAATTATGCACACCTGATATAGGGTGTTGATGTCATTAGACCACACCCCTTCTCATTACAGAGATGCACATCACCTAATATGCTTAATTGGTAGTAGGCTTTCGAGCCTATACAGCTTGGAGTAAGACAACATGCATAAAGAGGATGATGTGGTCAAAATACTCATTTGCCTAATAATTCTGCACTCCCTGTATGTCCACAATAGATTTACAGGATGCATATCTTCATATTCCAATTCATCCAGTTCACTTTCAGTTTCTGAGATTCTCTTTTCTAGACAAGCATTACCAGTTTGTGGCCCTTCCGTTTGGCCTAGCAACAGCTCCAAGGATCTTTTCAAAGGTTCTCGGTGCCCTTCTCTCTGTAATCAGAGAACAGGGTATTGCGGTATTTCCTTATTTGGACGATATCTTGGTACTTGCTCAGTCTTTACATTCTGCAGAATCTCACACGAATCAACTTGTGGTGTTTCTTCAAAGACATGGTTGGAGGATCAATTTACCAAAGAGTTTGTTGATTCCTCAGACAAAGGTAACCTTTTTGGGTTTTCAAATAGATTCAGTGTCCATGACCTTGTCTCTAACAGAGAAGAGACGTCTGAAATTGGTTTCAGCCTGTCGAAACCTTCAGTCTCAATCATTCCCTTCGGTAGCTTTGTGCATGGAAATTCTAGGTCTCATGACTGCTGCATCGGAAGCGATCCCCTTTGCTCGTTTTCACATGCGACCTCTTCAGCTTTGTATGCTGAACCAGTGGTGCAGGGATTATACAAAGATATCACAATTAATATCCTTAAATCCCAATGTACGACACTCTCTGACGTGGTGGATAGATCACCATTGTTTAGTCCAAGGGGCTTCTTTTGTTCGTCCAACCTGGACTGTGATCTCAACAGATGCGAGTCTGTCAGGTTGGGGAGCTGTATGGGGATCTCTGACAGCGCAGGGGGTTTGGGAATCTCAGGAGGCGAGATTACCAATCAACATTTTGGAACTCCGTGCGATTTTCAGGGCTCTTCAGTTCTGGCCTCTTCTGAAGAGAGAATCGTTTATTTGTTTTCAGACAGACAATATCACAACCGTGGCATATGTCAATCATCAAGGGGGGACTCACAGTCCTCAGGCTATGAAAGAAGTATCTCGGATACTTGTATGGGCGGAATCCAGCTCCTGTCTTATCTCTGCGGTTCACATCCTAGGTGTAGACAATTGGGAAGCGGATTATCTCAGTCGCCAGACGTTACATCCGGGCGAATGGTCCCTTCACCCAGAGGTATTTCTTCAGATTGTTCAAATCTGGGGACTTCCAGAAATAGATCTGATGGCCTCTCATCTAAACAAGAAACTTCCCAGGTATCTGTCCAGATCCAGGGACCCTCAGGCGGAGGCAGTGGACGCGTTGTCGCTTCCTTGGAATTATCATCCTGCCTATATCTTTCCGCCTCTAGTTCTTCTTCCAAAAGTGATTTCCAAAATTCTAATGGAACGTTCGTTTGTGCTGCTGGTGGCTCCAGCATGGCCTCACAGGTTTTGGTATGTGGGTCTCATTCGGATGGCCAGTTGCCAACCTTGGACTCTTCCGTTAAGACCAGACCTTCTATCTCAAGGCCCTTTTTTTCCATCAGGATCTCAAATCATTAAATTTGAAGGTATGGAAATTGAACGCTTGATTCTTAGTCATAGAGGTTTCTCTGACTCAGTAATTAATACTATGTTACAGGCTCGTAAATCTGTGTCTAGGAAGATTTATTATCGAGTCTGGAAGACTTACATTTCTTGGTGTTCTTCTCATAAATTCTCCTGGCATTCTTTCAGAATTCCTAGAATTTTACAGTTTCTTCGGATGGTTTGGATAAAGGTTTGTCTGCAAGTTCCTTGAAAGGACAAATCTCTGTTCTTTCTGTTCTTTTTCACAGAAAGATTGCTAATCTTCCTGATATTCATTGTTTTGTACAGGCTTTGGTTCGTATCAAACCTGTCATTAAGTCAATCTCTCCTCCTTGGAGTCTTAATTTGGTTCTGAGGGCTTTACAAGCTCCTCCGTTTGAACCTATGCATTCTCTGGACATTAAATTACTTTCTTGGAAAGTTCTGTTCCTTTTGGCCATCTCTTCTGCTAGAAGAGTTTCTGAGTTATCTGCTCTTTCTTGTGAATCTCCTTTTCTGATTTTTCATCAGGATAAGGCAGTGTTGCGGACTTCATTTAAATTTTTACCTAAGGTTGTGAATTGTAACAACATTAGTAGAGATATTGTTGTTCCTTCATTGTGTCCTAATCCTAAGAATTCAAAGGAGAGATCTTTACATTCTTTGGATGTAGTAAGAGCTTTGAAATATTATGTTGAAGCTACTAAAGATTTTAGAAAGACTTCTAGTCTATTTGTTATCTTTTCTGGCTCCAGAAAAGGTCTGAAGGACTCCGCCATTTCTTTGGCGTCTTGGTTAGTCTTTGATTCATCATGCTTATGTAGAGACGGGTAAATCCCCGCCTCAAAGAATTACGGCTCATTCTACTAGGTCAGTTTCTACTTCCTGGGTGTTTAGGAATGAAGCTTCTGTTGATCAGATTTGCAAAGCAGCAACTTGGTCTTCTTTGCATACTTTTACTAAATTCTACCATTTTGATGTGTTTTCTTTTTCTGAAGCAGTTTTTGGTAGAAAAGTACTTCAGGCAGCTGTTTCAGTTTGATTCTTCTGCTTAGAATTTCAGTTTTTTTCTTTATTGAGATTAAAACATTTGTTTTGGGTTATGGATTATTATTATTTTTCAGCGGAATTGGCTGTCTTTATTTTATCCCTCCCTCTCTAGTGACTCTTGCGTGGAAGTTCCACATCTTGGGTATTTATTATCCCATACGTTACTATCTCATGGACTCTTGCTAATTACATGAAAGAAAACATAATTTATGTAAGAACTTACCTGATAAATTCATTTCTTTCATATTAGCAAGAGTCCATGAGGCCCACCCTTTTTTGTGGTGGTTATGATTTTTTTGTATAAAGCACAATTATTCCAATTCCTTATTTTGATGCTTTCGCTCCTTTCTTATCACCCCACTTCTTGGCTATTCGTTAAACTGAATTGTGGGTGTGGTGAGGGGTGTATTTATAGGCATTTTGAGGTTTGGGAAACTTTGCCCCTCCTGGTAGGAATGTATATCCCATACGTCACTAGCTCATGGACTCTTGCTAATATGAAAGAAATGAATTTATCAGGTAAGTTCTTACATAAATTATGTTTTTATTGCTAGTGGTGCAATCTTACTAATGCTTTAGGTACATACTGTAAAAATTTCGAACAGTTTGCTGCATTTTTTCACTGTTTTGCAAAATTGTGTGCCTTTTTTATCTCTTAAAGGCACAGTAACGTTTTTTTCAAAGTGTGTTTTTACTTGATTAAAGTGATTTCCAAGCTTGCTTGTTTTACTACTAGTCTGTTTAACATGTCTGACACCAAGGAAAATCCTTGTTCAATGTGTTTAGAAGTCATGGTGGAACCCCCTCTCAGAATGTGTCCCACTTGTACTGATATGTCTATACACTTTAAAGAACATATTGTTACACTTAAAAATGTGGCCCAAGATGATTCTCAGACAGAAGGTAACGAGGTTAGCCCTTCAACCTCTCCCCAAGTGTCACAACCAGTTTCGCCCGTTCAAACGACGCCTAGCACCTCTAGTGCGTCTAACTCTTTTACCTTGCAAGACTTGGCGGCAGTTATGAATAATACCCTCTCAGAGTTCTTATCTAAACTGCCCGTGTTACCTGCAAAGCGTGATAGCTCTGTTTTAAGAACAGATAACGAGCATTCTGACGCTTTAGTAGCCGTATCCGATATACCTTCACAACGCTCTGAAGTTGGGGTGAGGGATGTGCTGTCTGAGGGAGAAATTTCCGATTCAGGAAAGGTTTCTCCTCAGACAGATTCAGATATATTGGCTTTTAAATTTAAACTAGAACACCTCCGCTGTTTGCTCAGGGAGGTATTAGTTACTCTGGATGACTGCGACCCTATGGTGGTTCCAGAGAAATTGTGTAAAATGGACAAGTACCTGGAAGTTCCTGTTTACACTGATGTGTTCCCGGTCCCTAAGAGAATTGCGGATATCGTTACTAGGGAGTGGGATAGACTAGGTATTCCCTTCGTTCCCACTCCTGTTTTTAAGAAAATGTTCCCCATATCTGACCCCATGCGGGACTCGTGGCAGACGGTCCCTAAGGTGGAGGGGGCTATTTCTTCACTTGCTAAATGCACAACCATACCAATTGAAGACAGTTGTGCTTTCAAAGACCCTATGGATAAAAAATTAGAGGGTTTACTTAAGAAAATTTTTGTTCAACAAGGTTTTCTTCTCCAACCTATTGCGTGCATTGTTCCTGTAACTACTGCAGCTGCTTTCTGGTTCGCGGCGCTGGAAGATGCGCTCCAGACGGAGACCTCATATGAGGACATTATGGGCAGAATTAAGGCTCTTAAGCTGGCTAATTCTTTTATCACAGATGCCGCTTTCCAACTAGCTAAGTTAGCGGCAAAGAATTCAGGTTTCGCCATTTTAGCACGCAGGGCGCTATGGCTAAAGTCCTGGTCGGCCGATGTGTCGTCAAAATCCAAACTCTTGAACATCCCTTTCAAAGGAAAGACCCTCTTCGGGCCTGAATTGAAAGAGATTATTTCAGAAATCACTGGGGGAAAAGGCCATGCTCTCCCTCAGGACAAGTCCTTCAAGATAAAGAACAAACAAAATAATTTTCGTTCCTTTCGGAATTTCAGGAGCGGTCTCGCTTTATCCTCCTCTGCTGCAAAGCAAGAGGGTAACGCTTCCCAACCCAGGTCAGCCTGGAAACCTTACCAGGGCTGGAACAAGGGTAAACAGGCCAAGAAGCCTGCAGCTGCCTCCAAGACAGCATGAAGGGGTAGCCCCCGATCCGGGACCGGATCTAGTAGGGGGCAGACTCTCTCTCTTCGCTCAGGCCTGGGCCAGAGATGTACTCGATCCCTGGGCTTTAGAGATTGTATCCCAGGGATATCTTCTAGAATTCAAGGACTCCCCTCCAAGGGGAAGGTTCCACATTTCTCGTCTGTCTACAGACCAGACAAAGAAAGAGGCGTTCTTACGCTGTGTAGAAGACCTACATACAATGGGAGTGATCCACCCAGTTCCAATTGCGGAACAAGGGCTGGGTTTTTACTCAAACCTGTTTGTGTTTCCCAAGAAAGAAGGAACTTTCAGACCAATCCTGGATCTCAAAATTCTAAACAAACTCCTCAGAGTCCCATCATTCAATATGGAGACCATTCGGACAATCTTACCAATGATCCAGGAGGGTCAATATATGACCACCGTGGATTTAAAGGATGCGTATCTGCACATTCCTATCCACAAAGATCATCACCAGTTTCTCAGGTTCGCCTTTCTGGACAAGCATTATCAGTTTGTGGCTCTTCCTTTCGGGTTGGCCACTGCTCCCAGAATTTTCACAAAGGTGCTAGGGTCCCTCCTGGCGGTTCTAAAACCGCGGGGCATAGCAGTGGCGCCTTATCTAGACGACATCTTAATTCAGGCGTCGACTTTCCAAAGAGCCAAGTCTCACACGGAAATTGTATTGGCCTTTCTGTGGTCTTACGGGTGGAAGGTGAACATCAAAAAGAGTTCTCTCTCCCCCCTCACAAGAGTTTCCTTCCTAGGAACTCTGATAGACTCAAATAGAAATTAAAATATTTCTGACGGAGGTCAGAAAGTTAAAATTCTTAACCTCTTGCCGAGCCCTTCATTCCATTCCTCGGCCATCTGTAGCTCAGTGCATGGAGACAATCGGATTAATGGTAGTGGCAATGGACATAGTCCCTTTTGCACGGATACACCTCAGACCACTGCAACTATGCATGCTCAAACAGTGGAATGGGGATTATGCAGATTTGTCTCCTCAAATACAGCTGGACCAGGGGACCAGAGATTCTCTTCTCTGGTGGTTGTCTCAGGATCACCTGTCTCAGGGAATGTGTTTCCGCAGACCAGAGTGGATCATCGTAACTACTGACACCAGTCTGTTGGGCTGGGGTGCAGTCTGGGACTCCCTGAAAGCTCAGGGCTTATGGTCTCGGGAAGAAGCTCTTCTCCCGATAAACATTCTGGAACTGAGGGCGATATTCAACTCACTTCAGGCATGGCCTCAGCTAGCCGCGGACAAATTCATCAGATTTCAGTCAGACAACATCACGACTGTAGCTTACTTCAATCATCAAGGGGGAACAAGGAGTTCCCTAGCAATGACGGAAGTAACCAAAATAGTCAGGTGGGCGGAGGATCACTCCTGCCATCTCTCAGCAATTCACATCCCAGGAGTAGACAACTGGGAGGCGGATTTTCTAAGTCGTCAGACTTTTCACCCGGGGGAGTGGGAACTCCACCTGGAGGTATTTGCCCAGCTGACTCGGCTATGGGGCACTCCAGAATTGGATCTGATGGCGTCCCGTCAGAACACCAAACTTCCTCTTTACGGGTCCAGGTCCCGGGATCCCCAGGCGGTGCTGATAGATGCTCTAGCAGCGCCTTGGTCCTTCAATCTGGCCTATGTTTTTCCACCGTTTCCTCTCCTCCCTCGTCTGGTTGCCAGAATCAAGCAGGAGAGGGCTTTGGTGATTCTGATAGCGCCTGCGTGGCCACGCAGGACCTGGTATGCAGACCTAGTGGACGTGTCATCTGTCCCACCATGGACACTACCAATGAGGCAGGACCTTCTAATACAAGGTCCTTTCAAGCATCCAAATCTAATTTCTCTGCGTCTGACTGCTTGGAGATTGAACGCCTAATTCTATCAAAGCGTGGTTTTTCGGAGTTGGTTATTGATACCCTGATTCAGGCTAGAAAGCCTGTCACCAGGAAAATCTACCATAAGATTTGGCAAAGATATCTTTTTTGGTGTGAATCGAAGGGTTGCTCATGGAGTAAGATTCGGATTCCCAGGATATTGTCCTTTCTCCAAGAAGGATTGGAGAAAGGATTATCAGCTAGTTCCTTAAAAGGACAGATATCTGCTTTGTCTATTCTTTTACACAAACGTCTGGCAGAGGTACCAGACGTTCAAGCGTTTAGTCAGGCTTTAGTCAGAATCAAGCCTGTTTATAGACCTGTGGCTCCGCCATGGAGTCTGAATTTAGTTCTTTCAGTTCTGCAAGGGGTTCCGTTTGAACCTTTACATTCCATAGATATTAAGCTTTTATCTTGGAAAGTTTTGTTTTTGCTAGCTATCTCTTCTGCTCGAAGAGTTTCAGAGTTATCTGCTTTACAGTGTGATTCACCTTACCTGGTTTTCCATGCAGATAAGGTAGTTTTGCGTACCAAACGCTGTTTTCTTCCTAAGGTTGTGTCTAATAAGAATATTAACCAGAAAATTGTTGTTCCTTCTCTGTGTCCTAATCATTCTTCGAAGAAGTAACGTCTGTTACACAATCTTGATGTGGTTTGTGCTTTAAAGTTCTATTTACAAGTAACTAAGGATTTCAGACAAACACCTTCATTGTTTGTTATCTATTCTGGTAAGAGGAGAGGTCAGACGGCGACTGCTTCCTCTCTTTCCTTTTGGCTGAAAAGCATCATATGTTTGGCCTATGAGACTGCTGGCCAGCAGCCTCCCGAAACAATTACTGCTCATTCTACCAGAGCAGTGGTTTCCAGGTGGGCTTTTAAAAATGAGGCTTCTGTTGAACAGATTTGTAAGGCAGCGACTTGGTCTTCGCTGCATACTTTTTCCAAATTTTCCAAATTCGATACTTTTGCTTCTTCGGAGGCTATTTTTGGGAGAAAGGTTTTACAAGCAGTGGTGCCTTCCGTTTAAGGTACCTGTCTTGTTCCCTCCCTTCATCCGTGTCCTAAAGCTTTGGTATTGGTATCCCACAAGTAAAGGATGAATCCGTGGACTCGATACATCTTACAAGAGAAAACAGAATTTATGCTTACCTGATAAATTACTTTCTCTTGTGATGTATCGAGTCCACGGCCCGCCCTGGCTATTAAGTCAGGTAGTTTTTTTGTTTAAACTACAGTTACCACTGCACCCTATGGTTTCTCCTTTTTCTTCCTAACCTTCGGTCGAATGACTGGGGGGTGGAGCTGGAGGGGGAGCTATATGGACAGCTCTGCTGTGTGCTCTCTTTGCCACTTCCTGTTGGGAAGGAGAATATCCCACAAGTAAAGGATGAATCCGTGGACTCGATGCATCACAAGAGAAAGTAATTTATCAGGTAAGCATAAATTCTGTTTTTTTCTTTTTAAAATGATCCCTTTTCAGTGGTGACAAATGCTACATGCATTAATACACGTGCTTGTAGCCCTCATATTGTGCACTAGGATGCAGTTAAAACCTCAGTTATGTCTCTCTAAACTCTTAAAGCAGGTGCACTTTGCAAAAGGGAATGTTGTAGGATGTTTCTTGACTGCTGGATTTTCTATTTTTTTGTAAGAATTTGACAGTCTTTTCTTCACTATGTACCCCCCCCCCCCCTTGTCAAATGTTCTTCTACAATGAAGGCCTTTGTGTTTGTAGCAGAATAGATATGTAACATTTCTGGTTATGTAGATGACTTTAAAGAGGAAACAAGTTTTGCTGGCGTGTATCACTAATTAAGTTAAATTTAATCATAGGTATTGTAGCAGCTTTTCTATTTAACATTTCCTTTAGCATTTACGTGACTAAACACATTTTAGTGCAGACAACCTGCTGCCATGGAGAATTCCAGGTTAACAAGCAGTTTAACAGTTTGAATTAAACCCATAATCCTGAACAAAAGACTTTGTTATAATAAATAATATATACGTATATAGTTAATTCACAGCCTTGGGTGTCTAATATGCAGTAGACCAGTTTCTTTTGGAATAAGTTTTATTGCGTAAAGTGCCGTGCCAAACTTGTTGACTAAAATAAGATTGTGGTTAGGATTTTCCCCCCCATTTTTTTTTGTTTTTCTTACCTTTTCTGTTTTTCAGTTTACACATAGTCACTATTAACAATAAATATGGCTTGATGGCCAGTTAAACACTGGTTTTGCCTCATTGTAGCACATGACACGGGCAGACCACATTGGGATAGCATTGAAAAACATTTTAAAATCATATTTCAGAGACTCATTTATTCAGTTTTTCCAGTATGGGTTATGTAGAGCAGTGTTTTTTAACCAGTGTGCCACGGCAGACTGACAACAGTGTGACATATTTTTAAACTTTGCTTGTTTTTTACTCCCAGTGCAGGGGTAGTTTGTAGGAGGCATGGCATAACAGCACAATACATACAGTATGTGTGTGTTTGTTTGTATGTGTATATATATATATATATGCTGTATTAGGCTACAATGTGTGATTTTTTTAAAAAATTTGGGATGGTGGTGTGCCACAGGATTTTTTAATGTAAAAAAGTGTGCCACGGCAAAAAAAAGGTTAAAAATCACTGATGTAGAGTACTTATATTGTATACTGTGTCCTGGTTTTTTTTTCTGTTTGTATGATACTTTCCAACTTGAATGGGGGCATCAGTGTATTGGCAATTGGGATTAATGTATTGTATTAAAATGTTTTTTTGAAATTGAAAGAACAATCATGATGATCTTAACAAATCCAACATACACTCAGTAAAAACATTTCTTTCATTAGGTGGTGAGAGTCCATGAGCCATTACTCATGGGATTCAACTCTTGGCCACTCGGAGGAGGCAAAGATGCCCAAAGTTTTAAGAGCACTTAATCACTCCCACCTCTCTGATATTCAAGTCTTTTCTTTACCTCTACAGAACAAAGGTTAAGGTTAATTGAGGTGCACAAACTTCTTTGTTGAGAGGGGTCCTCAGACCGATTTGTGGTGCATTTTGCCCCTCAGAGAGCTGCTACTGAGAGACAGAGGGGAGATTGGAGTATTGGGCAGTGGTTCCCTCACTTCCAGTGATGAGTTGGTCACAGGACCGGTCACTTAGCCTCCACCTGTTGAGATGTCAATATATTCTTAAACAGTTTATCTGCTGAGGCATACACAGCATTGGATGGGCTCTCTATTGAAAGCAGTCTTTTTCTGCAGCTGGAGTAGGTGCATCTCACATTAAGTGAACAAATACATGCACTCGCATAGCCCACAGACTATTAGCAGGTACACCATTCATGTGACATATAGACATTACCACCTTACACTCTAGACTTTATTTATACAGTCTAGTAGTTTATGGGATACATTTTGTTTGGGCTTTAAAAAATCCTCTTAGTGAAATGTTTTATTTTCTTCTGTTAAGTGTGATCAGTCCACGGGTCATCATTACTTCTGGGATATTACTCCTCCCCAACAGGAAGTGCAAGAGGATTCACCCAGCAGAGCTGCATATAGCTCCTCCCCTCTACGTCACTCCCAGTCATTCTCTTGCACCCAACGACTAGATAGGATGTGTGAGAGGACTATGGTGATTATACTTAGTTTTTATCTTCAATCAAGAGTTTGTTATTTTAAAATAGCACCGGAGTGTGTTATTATCTCTCTGGCAGAGTTTGAAGAAGAATCTACCAGAGTTTTTGTTATGATTTTAGCCGGAGTAGTTAAGATCATATTGCTGTTTCTCGGCCATCTGAGGAGAGGTAAACTTCAGATCAGGGGACAGCGGGCAGATGAATCTGCATAGAGGTATGTAGCAGTTTTTATTTTCTGATAATGGAATTGATGAGAAAATCCTGCCATACCGATATAATGTCATGTATGTATACTTTACACTTCAGTATTCTGGGGAATGGTACTTCACTAGAATTACACTGTAAGAAATACATAAAGCTGTTTAATAACTAGAGATTATGTTTAACGTTTTTGCTGGAATGTAAAATCGTTTTCATTTACTGAGGTACTGAGTGAATAAATGTTTGGGCACTATTTTTCCACTTGGCAGTTGCTTAATCTGTTTTCTGACAGTTTCTGTTCTCCCTCACTGCTGTGTGTGAGGGGGAGGGGCCGTTTTTTTTGGCGCTTTTACTACGCATCAAATATTTCAGTCAGCAACTCATTGTATTCCCTGCATGATCCGGTTCATCTCTACAGAGCTCAGGGGTCTTCAAAACTTATTTTGAGGGAGGTAATTTCTCTCAGCAGAGCTGTGAGAATTGTAGTTTGACTGAGATAAAAATCGTTTATTCTGTAATTTGTTTCCTGCTTTCAGAATTTGTTATCTTTGCTAATGGGATTAAACCTTTGCTAAAGTTGTGTTGTTTACAAGGATTGAGGCTATAACTGTTTCAATTTATTAATTTTCAACTGTCATAGATCTTCTGTGCTTCTTAAAGGCACAGTACGTTTTAATATTATTCTAATTGAATTGTATTTCCAAGTTGCAAGTTTATTTGCTAGTGTGTTAAACATGTCTGATTCAGAGGATGATACCTGTGTCATTTGTTGCAATGCCAAAGTGGAGCCCAATAGAAATTTATGTACTAACTGTATTGATGCTACTTTAAATAAAAGTCAATCTGTACAAATTGAACAAATTTCACCAAACAACGAGGGGAGAGTTATGCCGACTAACTCGCCTCACGTGTCAGTACCTACATCTCCCGCTCAGAGGGAGGTGCGTGATATTGTAGCGCCGAGTACATCTGGGCGGCCATTACAAATCACATTACAGGATATGGCTACTGTTATGACTGAGGTTTTGGCTAAATTACCAGAACTAAGAGGTAAGCGTAATCACTCTGGGGTGAGAACAGAGTGCGCTGATAATATTAGGGCCATGTCAGACACTGCGTCACAGGTGGCAGAACATGAGGACGGAGAACTTCATTCTGTGGGTGACGGTTCTGATCCAAACAGACTGGATTCAGATATTTCAAATTTTAAATTTAAACTGGAAAACCTCCGTGTATTACTAGGGGAGGTGTTAGCGGCTCTGAATGATTGTAACACAGTTGCAATACCAGAGAAAATATGTAGGTTGGATAAATATTTTGCGGTACCGACGAGTACTGAGGTTTTTCCTATACCTAAGAGACTTACTGAAATTGTTACTAAGGAGTGGGATAGACCCGGTGTGCCGTTCTCACCCCCTCCGATATTTAGAAAAATGTTTCCAATAGACGCCACCACAAGGGACTTATGGCAAACGGTCCCTAAGGTGGAGGGAGCAGTTTCTACCTTAGCTAAGCGTACCACTATCCCGGTGGAGGATAGCTGTGCTTTTTCAGATCCAATGGATAAAAAGTTAGAGGGTTACCTTAAGAAAATGTTTGTTCAACAAGGTTTTATATTGCAACCCCTTGCATGCATTGCGCCGATCACGGCTGCAGCGGCATTCTGGATTGAGTCTCTGGAAGAGAACATTGGTTCAGCTACTCTGGACGACATTACGGACAGGCTTAGAGTCCTTAAACTAGCTAATTCATTCATTTCGGAGGCCGTAGTACATCTTACTAAACTTACGGCGAAGAATTCAGGATTCGCCATTCAGGCACGCAGGGCGCTGTGGCTAAAATCCTGGTCAGCTGATGTTACTTCTAAGTCTAAATTGCTTAATATACCTTTCAAAGGGCAGACCTTATTCGGGCCCGGGTTGAAAGAGATTATCGCTGACATTACAGGAGGTAAAGGCCATGCCCTGCCTCAGGACAAAGCCAAAGTTAAGGCTAGACAGTCTAATTTTCGTTCCTTTCGTAATTTCAAAGCAGGAGCAGCATCAACTTCCTCTGCACCAAAACAGGAAGGAGCTGTTGCTCGCTACAGACAAGGCTGGAAACCTAACCAGTCCTGGAACAAGGGCAAGCAGGCCAGGAAACCTGCTGCTGCCCCTAAAACAGCATGAATTGAGGGCCCCCGATCCGGGATCGGATCTAGTGGGGGGCAGACTTTCTCTCTTCGCCCCAGGCTTGGGCAAGAGATGTCCAGGATCCCTGGGCGCTAGAGATAATATCTCAGGGATACCTTCTGGACTTCAAATACTCTCCTCCAAGAGAGAGATTTCATCTGTCAAGATTGTCAACAATCCAGACAAAGAAAGAGGCATTTCTACGCTGCGTACAAGAGCTCTTGTTAATGGGAGTAATCCATCCAGTTCCACGATCGGAACAGGGACAGGGGTTTTACTCAAATCTGTTTGTGGTTCCCAAAAAAGAGGGAACTTTCAGACCAATCCTGGACTTAAAGATCCTAAACAAATTCCTAAGAGTTCCATCGTTCAAGATGGAGACTATTCGGACAATTTTACCTATGATCCAAGAGGGTCAGTACATGACCACTGTAGATTTAAAAGATGCTTACCTTCACATACCGATTCACAAAGATCATTATCGGTACCTAAGGTTTGCCTTCCTAGACAGGCATTACCAGTTTGTGGCTCTTCCTTTCGGATTGGCTACAGCTCCAAGAATCTTCACAAAGGTTCTGGGTGCTCTTCTGGCGGTACTAAGACCGCGGGGAATCTCGGTAGCTCCATACCTAGACGACATTCTGATACAAGCTTCAAGCTTTCAAACTGCCAAGTCTCATACAGAGTTAGTGCTGGCATTTCTAAGGTCACATGGATGGAAGGTGAACGAAAAGAAAAGTTCACTCGTTCCACTCACAAGAGTTCCCTTCCTGGGGACTCTTATAGATTCTGTAGAAATGAAGATTTACCTGACAGAGGACAGGCTAACAAGACTTCAAAGTGCTTGCCGCACCCTACATTCCATTCAACACCCGTCAGTGGCTCAATGCATGGAGGTAATCGGCTTAATGGTAGCGGCAATGGACATAGTACCCTTTGCACGCTTACACCTCAGACCACTGCAACTGTGCATGCTAAGTCAGTGGAATGGGGATTACTCAGACTTATCCCCTTCTCTGATTCTGGATCAAGAGACCAGAAATTCTCTTCTATGGTGGCTTTCTCGGCCACATCTGTCCAGGGGGATGCCATTCAGCATTCCAGACTGGACAATTGTAACAACAGACGCCAGCCTTCTAGGTTGGGGTGCCGTCTGGAATTCTCTGAAGGCTCAGGGACAATGGAGTCAGGAGGAGAGTCTCCTGCCAATAAACATTCTGGAATTGAGAGCAGTTCTCAATGCCCTCCTGGCTTGGCCCCAGTTGACAACTCGGGGGTTCATCAGGTTTCAGTCGGACAACATCACGACTGTAGCTTACATCAACCATCAGGGAGGGACAAGAAGCTCCCTAGCTATGATGGAAGTATCAAAGATAATTCTCTGGGCAGAGTCTCACTCTTGCCACCTGTCAGCAATCCACATCCCGGGAGTGGAGAACTGGGAGGCGGATTTCTTAAGTCGTCAGACTTTTCATCCGGGGGAGTGGGAAATTCATCCGGAGGTCTTTGCCCAAATACTGCGACGTTGGGGCAAACCAGAGATAGATCTCATGGCGTCTCGACAGAACGCCAAGCTTCCTCGTTACGGGTCCAGATCCAGGGATCCAGGAGCAGTCCTGATAGATGCTCTGACAGCACCTTGGGACTTCAGGATGGCTTACGTGTTTCCACCCTTCCCGTTGCTTCCTCGATTGATTGCCAGAATCAAACAAGAGAGAGCATCAGTGATTCTAATAGCACCTGCGTGGCCACGCAGGACTTGGTATGCAGACCTGGTGGACATGTCATCCTGTCCACCTTGGTCTCTACCTGTGAAACAGGACCTTCTGATACAGGGTCCCTTCAAACATCAAAATCTAACTTCTCTGAAGCTGACTGCTTGGAAATTGAACGCTTGATTTTATCAAGACGTGGGTTTTCTGAGTCAGTTATTGATACCTTAATACAGGCTAGGAAACCTGTTACCAGAAAGATTTACCATAAGATATGGCGTAAATACCTATATTGGTGTGAATCCAAAGGTTACTCTTGGAGTAAGGTTAGGATTCCTAGGATATTGTCTTTTCTACAAGAAGGTTTAGAAAAGGGTTTATCTGCTAGTTCATTAAAGGGACAGATCTCAGCTCTGTCCATTCTGTTACACAAACGTCTGTCAGAAGTTCCTGACGTCCAGGCTTTTTGTCAGGCTTTGACCAGGATTAAGCCTGTGTTTAAAACTGTTGCTCCACCATGGAGTTTAAACCTTGTTCTTAATGTTTTACAGGGCGTTCCGTTTGAACCCCTTCATTCCATTGATATAAAGTTGTTATCTTGGAAAGTTCTATTTTTAATGGCTATTTCCTCGGCTCGAAGAGTCTCTGAATTATCAGCCTTACATTGTGATTCTCCTTATTTGATTTTTCATTCGGATAAGGTAGTCCTGCGTACTAAACCTGGGTTCTTACCTAAGGTAGTTACTAACAGGAATATCAATCAAGAGATTGTTGTTCCTTCTTTATGCCCAAATCCTTCTTCAAAGAAGGAACGTCTACTGCACAACCTGGATGTAGTCCGTGCTCTAAAATTTTACTTACAGGCAACTAAGGAATTTCGACAAACGTCTTCTCTGTTTGTCATTTACTCTGGGCAGAGGAGAGGTCAAAAAGCTTCCGCTACCTCTCTTTCTTTTTGGCTTCGTAGCATAATTCGTTTAGCTTATGAGACTGCTGGACAGCAGCCTCCTGAAAGAATTACAGCTCATTCTACTAGAGCTGTGGCTTCCACTTGGGCCTTCAAGAATGAGGCCTCTGTTGAACAGATTTGCAAGGCTGCAACTTGGTCTTCGCTTTTTACTTTTTCCAAATTTTACAAATTTGACACTTTTGCTTCATCGGAGGCTATTTTTGGGAGAAAGGTTCTTCAGGCAGTGGTTCCTTCTGTATAAAGAGCCTGCCTATCCCTCCCGTCATCCGTGTACTTTTGCTTTGGTATTGGTATCCCAGAAGTAATGATGACCCGTGGACTGATCACACTTAACAGAAGAAAACATAATTTATGCTTACCTGATAAATTCCTTTCTTCTGTAGTGTGATCAGTCCACGGCCCGCCCTGTTTTTAAGGCAGGTAAATATTTTTTAATTTATACTCCAGTCACCACTTCACCCTTGGCTTTTCCTTTCTCGTTGGTCCTTGGTCGAATGACTGGGAGTGACGTAGAGGGGAGGAGCTATATGCAGCTCTGCTGGGTGAATCCTCTTGCACTTCCTGTTGGGGAGGAGTAATATCCCAGAAGTAATGATGACCCGTGGACTGATCACACTACAGAAGAAAGGAATTTATCAGGTAAGCATAAATTATGTTTTCTGCTTTTCTGTGTTGATATCCTTATGATTTCCTTACATAGAAATGCTTCTTTATACTTTAGTACATTTTTATTATTAAAAATGTATTTCTTCTCAGAGCTAAAGCTGCTATGTGTGCTCCATTTAGACAATAGCACACACTGGCTCTCTGGCATAGATTTTTTTGGTCCCTCCACTACATTGAGTCGTGCACCTGGCTCTAATTAGTGTACTCCACTGTTTCTTAGTATATTCAGTTCAACAGTTTTTCTGGCAGCACGGTGGTTAAATCTTTTCCCGCTGCTCTATTGTCCCCTGCTTTTTTTATTTTTTATTGAGGGTAATAGATGTACAAAACATACAGTTTGCTCGATTAAACAAACAAATACATAGTGTCAAAAAGCTGGTAAAAAAAAGTCTATCCTATCCTGTTACACCTGACTACTGCAGCAAAGATACACATCTCTAGGTACAGTCAACAAATAGAGATATTTAGAGAGCAAACCTATAAACCACCTTATATCTTTGTCCCTCATAAGTAACAAAGGCCACTTTTGGACCTCAAATTACACAACACACTAAACTGAGGGTTTTTAGGAAAGATAGACCACTCTTGGGTCTATGCTTCTCAGTCGCTCCTCCCATGCCAACCAGGGCCTTGGGTGTGCCAAAAGAACTATCATTTCAGAGGAGGGCAAATTAAATATTATGGGTATTGATAGGGCCACTTTTGAGCTCTTAACTATCATTTGAAAACTTATACAGAAAATGTGAACTATTTGTATATCTAACGTCATTTATAAAACTAAATATATGAATGAAAAAATCTTGTTTAGGAGGATAATATAGCAGGATACCTGAGACTCGAACATATCTAAGCTTATTATTGGGCTGTATTTGAGGTGCCATATGACATTGTCATTTATTTACAAAATATACGTATAGGAGAATCCATACTATAAGATATGTATAAGTCCCTTCTGGCTGGATAATAAGATTAAAAAAAAAAACAAGGGTCACTTCTGGACTCAGATAGAACTATCATTGGGTAACCTTACTTTAATACAGGGTAAAATAGGGCTTTAATGTTACCGGGGGCACTCCTGGGCCACTAATAGGTGATATTCAAAAATAAAGGTTACATTCAGACATTTATATATAGCAAAAACAAACATTCTGAGTACTATGCATGATAGATACAGAATCCATACATCCCAATATATATATATATATGCACATAAATAGGTTCCAATAAAAGTTGACCTTAATAATCCAGAGGAAATCAGCAAATCTTATTGACTATCCATCTAAGCATATATGCACGTAAATGGCTGTCTGTAAAATTGGTCTTATTTGTTCAAATAACATATAATATACAAACAGCCATGTTTAAGAAACATACCTGGTAAAATACATTACCCCTTTATACAGATATTTTAAACCAATTGCATGTAGCAACCGTGGGAAAAGTAATGCTATTTTCTTTCATATAATTGTCAAGAGTCCATGAGCTAGTGACGTATGGGATATACAATCCTACCAGGAGGGGCAAAGTTTCCCAAACCTCAAAATGCCTATAAATACACTCCTCACCACACCCACAATTCATTTTTTTTTTTTTTTTTAAATAAAGCTTTATTGATAAAAGATTTGACAATATATACATGCAAATGAAAAACTATTACAACATAGCATCATTTTGTGATTATTCACGTTATTCTAAGCTTGTCTTTTCTTGTACATTTTTTCTCTGATAGTGTACCGTTGAGCAATGAAAGTCAAATCTTTTGCTATACATATGAGCTTCATTTGTAAGAGTTAAGCTATAAACTTTGTCAGAAAAAGATTAATCAGGCTGTATAAAGCAGATAACAATTAACTGATCGATCTTCGGCTTTTAACACACTGCCGAGAGCATCTAGATACCTGATATTAGTCATTCTGCAGATGCAGAGAGAGAAAAGTAACCAGACCGGAAAATTAGTAAGAGTAGGGGGGAGAAGGGGGATCGAGTAAGTAGGGGGAGGGGGAAAAGAGGTAGGGGAAAGAAAGGTGAGGGAAGAAGGAAGAAAAAAAAAAAAAAAAAAAGAAGAAAAATTGGATTGGAGGGGAAGGGAGGGTGATATACATCCTCCAGCTACTGTCCGCTGAGCTAAAGTCCCCGGCCCTCCCAGGTCAGCAACATCATTTCATGAGTGCAGAGTTTACCAATTCTTAAGTAATGGTACCTTTCTAACCCTAACAGCTCTCCAACCTTAGCCTTCCCACAATTCAGTTTTACAAACTTTGCCTCCTATGGAGGTGGTGAAGTAAGTTTGTGCTAAGATTTCTACGTTGATATGCGCTTCTCAGCATTGTTGAAGCCCGATTCCTCTCAGAGTACAGCGAATGTCAGAGGGACGTGAAGGGAGTATCACTTATGAATATGATGATTTCCCTAACGGGGGTCTATTTCAATAGGTTCTCTGTTATCGGTCGTAGAGATTCATCTCCTACCTCCCTTTTCAGATCGACGATTTACTCTCAATTTGCCATTACCTCTACTGATAACTGTTTCAGTACTGGTCTGGCTATCTGCTATATGTGGATGGGTGTCTTTTGGTAAGTATGTTTTTTATTACTTAAGGAACCCCAGCTATGGTTTGGCACTTTATGCATTTATATAAAGTTCTAAATATATGTATTGTACTTATATTTGCCATGAGTTAGGTTCATGTATTTCCTTCTGCAGACTGTCAGTTTCATATTTGGGGAAAAATAAACATTTTTAAGAAATTTTTTTCTTACCTGGGGTTTAGTCTTTTTTTCAATTGACTACTTCTTGCAAATTGCGGGTGGTATTAGGCCTGCGGGTGCGCCAAATGCTAGACTTTATTGCGTCATTCGCGGTGCGAGAATTTTTTTGCCGCAAAAAAATACGTCTATGACGCAACTTCGTCATTTCCGGTGTCATAGTTGACGCCGAAGCCTTACACACGGTTGCGTCATTAGTGACGCGAGTGTGTCATTTCCGGTTATTATTGTTAATTACTGAAAAAGTTTTCAGTTACGTTGTGCGTCATACTTGGCGCCAAACTTTTTCATTATTTTAATACCCCATTGATGTTTGCCTCTTGCCTTTTTCTCTATCAGAGGGCTATGCTATTTGCATTTTTTCCCCATTCCTGAAACTATCATATAAGGAAATTTATAATTTTGCTTTATATGTTGTTTCTCCTGTTAAGTGTGGTCAGTCCACGGGTCATCATTACTTCTGGGATCACCCAGCAGAGCTGCTATATAGCTCCTCCCCTCTACGTCACACCCAGTCATTCTCTTGCACCCAACTAATAGATAGGATGTGTGAGAGGACTGTGGTGATTATACTTAGTTTTATACCTTCAATCAAAAGTTTGTTATTTTAAAACAGCACCGGAGTGTGTTGTTCTTTCTCTGGTAGAATTTGAAGAAGAATCTACCTGAGTTTTTTGTATGATTTTAGCCGGCGTAGTTAAGATCATATTGCTGTTCTCGGCCATCTGAGGAGTGAGGTAAACTTCAGATCAGGGGACAGCGGGCAGGTTAACCTGCAAAGAGGTATGTAGCAGCATATTATTTTCTGAGAATGGAATTGACTGAGAAAATTCTGCCATACCGATATAATGTAAGCTCAGCCTTAAATGCAGTAGTAGCAACTGGTATCAGGCTGTCATGTATGTATATTTACACTTCAGTATTCTGGGGAATGGCACTTCACTGGGATAATACTGTATGCATAAGACTTTAGCCTAACTTGCAGTGACTAGCAACAGGCTTTCTAATCACATTTCATTTATTTGATGTTAAACGTTTTTGCTGGCATGTTAAATCGTTTAATTATCTGAGGTACTGGGTGAAAAATTCTTTTGGGCACTGTTTTTTCCACTTGGCAGTCGTTTTATTTAATTTAAGACAGTTTACTGATCTCCCTCACTGTTGTGTGTGAGGGGGAGGGGCCTATTTTGGCGCCTTTGCTACGCATCAGAAAATTCAGTCACAAGTCTGTTTTCTTCCCTGCATGATCCGGTTCGTCTCTACAGAGCTCAGGGGTCTTCAAAAGTTAGTTTGAGGGAGGTAATCACTCACAGCAGAGCTGTGAGATTGTGATTGACTGTGATAAAAAACGTTTATATTCTGTACATTTTTTCTGCTATTCAGGGTTAGTTATCCATTGCTAATGGGGGCAATCCTTTGCTAAAATTGTGTTTTTACCGGAAAGAATTTGAAGTTATAGTTTCTCCGGTTTATTATTACTCAACTGTCATAACTTTTTTTCTGTGTTTCTTAAAGGCACAGTACGTTTTTTCATATTATTTGTAAATTGCTTTGAAAAGTATTTCCAAGTTGCTAGTTTAATTGCTAGTGTGTTAAACATGTCTGACTCAGAGGAATATCTCTGTGCTATATGTGCTAAAGCCAAAGTGGAGCCCAATAGAAATTTATGTACTAATTGCATTGATGCTACTTTAAATAAAAGTCAATCTGTACAAATTGAACATCATTCACCAAACAACGAGGGGAGAGTTATGCCGACTAACTCGCCTCACGTGTCAGTACCTGCATCTCCCGCTCGGGAGGTGCGTGATATTGTAGCGCCGAGTACATCAGGGCGGCCATTACAAATCACATTACAGGATATGGCTAATGTTATGACTGAAGTTTTGGCTAAATTACCAGAACTTAGAGGTAAGCGTGATCACTCTGGGGTGAAAACAGAGTGCGCTGTTGATAATAGGGCCATGTCTGATACTGCGTCACAGTATGCGGAACATGAGGACGGAGAGCTTCAATCTGCAGGTGACGGTTCTGATCCCACTAGAATGGATTCAGACATTTCTAATTTTAAGTTTAGACTCGAAAACCTCCGTGTACTGTTAGGGGAGGTATTAGCAGCTCTGAATGATTGTAACACCGTTGCAATCCCAGAGAAATTATGTAGGCTGGATAGATACTATGCGGTACCGGCGAGTACTGACGTATTTCCTATACCAAAGAGGCTTACAGAGATAATTACTAAGGAGTGGGATAGGCCCGGTGTACCCTTTTCCCCCCCTCCTGTGTTTAGAAAAATGTTTCCAATAGACGCCACCACACAGGACTTATGGCAGACGGTCCCTAAGGTGGAGGGAGCGGTTTCTACTCTGGCTAAGCGTACCACTATCCCGGTGGAGGATAGCTGTGCCTTTTCAGATCCAATGGATAAAAAATTAGAGGGTTACCTTAAGAAAATGTTTGTTCAACAAGGTTTTATATTGCAACCCCTTGCATGTATTGCGTCTGTCTCGGCCGCGGCCGCTTTTTGGTCCGAGTCCCTGGAAGAGACTCTTGACTCAATAACTATAGATGAGATTTCAAGCAAGCTTAAAACACTTAAGCTAGCTAATTCATTTGTTTCAGATGCCGTAGTACATTTAACAAAACTTACGGCTAAGAATTCCGGATTCGCCATTAAGGCTAGACAGTCTAATTTTCGTTCCTTTCGTAATTTCAAGGCAGGAGCAGCATCAACTTCCTCTGCTCCAAAACATAAAGGAGCTGTTGCTCGCTACAGACAAGGCTGGAGACCTAACCAGTCCTGGAACAAGGGCAAGCAGGCCAGAAAACCTGCTGCTGCCCCTAAGACAGCATGAATCGAGGGCCCCCGATCCGGAAACGGATCTAGTGGGGGGCAGACTTTCTCTCTTCGCCCAGGCTTGGGCAAGAGATGTCCAGGATCCCTGGGCGTTAGAGATCATATCTCAGGGATATCTTCTGGACTTCAAATCCTCTCCCCCAAAAGGGAGATTTCATCTGTCAAGGTTGTCAACAAACCAAATAAAGAAAGAGGCGTTTCTACGCTGTGTACAAGATCTTTTACTAATGGGAGTGATCCATCCGGTTCCGCGGTCGGAACATGGACAGGGGTTTTACTCAAATCTGTTTGTGGTTCCCAAAAAAGAGGGAACCTTCAGGCCAATCTTGGATTTAAAGATCCTAAACAAATTCCTAAGAGTTCCATCGTTCAAAATGGAAACTATTCGGACAATCCTACCCATGATCCAAAAGGGTCAGTACATGACCACAGTGGATTTAAAGGATGCTTACCTTCACATACCGATTCACAAAGATCATTACCGGTATCTAAGGTTTGCCTTCCTAGAAAGGCATTACCAGTTTGTAGCTTTTCCATTCGGATTGGCTACGGCTCCAAGAATCTTCACAAAGGTTCTGGGTGCTCTTCTGGCGGTACTAAGACCGCGAGGAATTTCGGTAGCTCCGTACTTAGACGACATTCTGATACAAGCTTCAAGCTTTCAAACTGCCAAGTCTCATACAGAGTTAGTACTGGCATTTCTAAGGTCGCATGGATGGAAGGTGAACGAAAAGAAGAGTTCTCTCTTTCCACTCACAAGAGTTCCCTTCCTGGGGACTCTTATAGATTCTGTAGAAATGAAGATTTACCTGACAGAAGACAGGTTAACAAAGCTTCAAAATGCATGCCGTGTCCTTCATTCCATTCAACACCCGTCAGTAGCTCAATGCATGGAGGTGATCGGCTTAATGGTAGCGGCAATGGACATAGTACCCTTTGCACGCCTACATCTCAGACCGCTGCAATTGTGCATGCTAAGTCAGTGGAATGGGGATTACTCAGATTTGTCCCCTACTCTGAATCTGGATCAAGAGACCAGAAATTCTCTTCTATGGTGGCTTTCTCGGCCACATCTGTCCAGGGGGATGCCATTCAGCAGGCCGGATTGGACAATTGTAACAACAGACGCCAGCCTACTAGGTTGGGGCGCTGTCTGGAATTCTCTGAAGGCTCAGGGATCATGGACTCGGGAGGAGAGTCTCCTGCCTATAAACATTCTGGAATTGAGAGCAGTTCTCAATGCTCTTCTGGCTTGGCCCCAGTTAACAACTCGGGGGTTCATCAGGTTTCAGTCGGACAACATCACGACTGTAGCTTACATCAAGGAGGGACAAGAAGCTCCCTAGCGATGATGGAAGTATCAAAGATAATTTGCTGGGCAGAGTTTCACTCTTGCCACCTGTCAGCAATCCACATCCCGGGAGTGGACAACTGGGAGGCGGATTTCCTAAGTCGTCAGACTTTTCATCCGGGGGAGTGGGAACTTCATCCGGAGGTCTTTGCCCAAATACTTCGACGTTGGGGCAGACCAGAGATAGATCTCATGGCGTCTCGACAGAACGCCAAGCTTCCTTGTTACGGGTCCAGATCCAGGGATCCGGGAGCGGTCCTGATAGATGCTTTGACAGCACCTTGGACCTTCGGGATGGCTTATGTGTTTCCACCCTTCCCGATGCTTCCTCGATTGATTGCCAGAATCAAACAGGAGAGAGCATCAGTGATTCTAATAGCGCCTGCGTGGCCACGCAGGACCTGGTATGCAGATCTAGTGGACATGTCATCCTGTCCACCTTGGTCTCTGCCTCTGAGACAGGACCTTCTAATTCAGGGTCCTTTCAAACATCAAAACCTAATTTCTCTGAAGCTGACTGCATGGAAATTGAACGCTTGATTTTATCAATGCGTGGATTTTCTGAGTCAGTAATTGATACCTTAATACAGGCTAGGATGCCTGTTACCAGAAAGATTTACCATAAAATATGGCGTAAATACTTTATATTGGTGCGAATCCAAAAGTTACTCATGGAGTAAGGTTAGGATTCCTAGGATATTGTCTTTTCTACAAGAAGGTTTAGAAAAGGGTTTATCCGCTAGTCCCTTAAAGGGACAGATTTCAGCTCTGTCCATTCTTTTACACAAACGTCTGTCAGAGGTTCCGGAAGTTCAAGCTTTTTGTCAGGCTTTGGCCAGGATTAAGCCTGTGTTTAAGACTGTTGCTCCACCATGGAGTTTGAACTTAGTTCTTAATGTTTTACAGGGTGTTCCGTTTGAACCCCTTCATTCCATTGATATCAAGCTGTTATCTTGGAAAGTTTTGTTTTTAATGGCTATTTCCTCGGCTCAAAGAGTCTCTGAGTTATCTGCCTTACATTGTGATTCTCCTTATCTGATTTTTCATTCAGACAAGGTAGTTCTGCGTACTAAACCTGGGTTCTTACCTAAGGTAGTCACTAACAAGAATATCAATCAAGAGATTGTTGTTCCCTCATTGTGCCCTAACCCTTCTTCAAAGAAGGAACGACTTCTACACAATCTAGATGTAGTCCGTGCCCTGAAATTTTATCTACAGGCAACTAAGGATTTTCGACAAACGTCTTCCCTGTTTGTCGTTTATTCTGGTCAGAGGAGAGGTCAAAAAGCTTCTGCTACCTCTCTCTCTTTTTGGCTTCGTAGCATAATACGTTTAGCTTATGAGACTGCTGGACAGCAGCCTCCTGAAAGAATTACAGCTCATTCTACTAGAGCTGTGGCTTCCACTTGGGCCTTTAAGAATGAGGCTTCTGTTGAACAGATTTGCAAGGCTGCAACTTGGTCTTCTCTTCATACTTTTTCCAAATTTTACAAATTTGACACTTTTGCTTCTTTGGAGGCTGTTTTTGGGAGAAAGGTTCTTCAGGCAGTGGTTCCTTCCGTATAAAGAGCCTGCCTGTCCCTCCCGTCATCCGTGTACTTTAGCTTTGGTATTGGTATCCCAGAAGTAATGATGACCCGTGGACTGACCACACTTAACAGGAGAAAACAAAATTTATGCTTACCTGATAAATTCCTTTCTCCTGTAGTGTGGTCAGTCCACGGCCCGCCCTGTTTTTATGGCAAGTCTAAATTTTTAAATTATACTCCAGTCACCACTGCACCCTTTGGCTTCTCCTTTCTCGTTGGTTCTCGGTCGAATGACTGGGTGTGACGTAGAGGGGAGGAGCTATATAGCAGCTCTGCTGGGTGATCCTCTTGCACTTCCTGTTGGGGAGGAGTTAATATCCCAGAAGTAATGATGACCCGTGGACTGACCACACTACAGGAGAAAGGAATTTATCAGGTAAGCATAAATTTTGTTTTTTTCTTTTACATTTTGCAAGATGTCTTAATCTGATCCTGTCTCAGAAGTGTCTGCTGGAACTTTGCTGCCTGACATCGGTTCTACCAAAGCTAAGTGCATTTGTTGTAAGATTGTGGAAATTATATCTCCGAATGTCATTTGTAATAGTTGTCATGATAAATTTTTACATGCAGATAGTGCATCCATCAGTAATAGTACATTGCCAGTTGCAGTTCCTTCAACTTCTAATGTACATGAAATACCTATGAATTTTAAAGAATTTGTTTCTGATTTTATCCAGAAGGCTTTGTCTGCATTTCCACCTGAAATTTCAAATGACCAACAATATAATAATTTATCCTCTTCTGATGAGGATCTATCTGATTCAGAAGATCCTTCCTCAGACATTGACACTGACAAATCTACTTATTTATTTAAAATAGAGGATATGCGTTCTTTATTAAAAGAAGTGTTAATTACTTTGGATATTGAGGTAACCAGTCCTCTTGACGTTTAGTCTAATAAAAGTTTAAATGCTGTTTTTAAACCTCCTGTGGTTTCTCCAGGGGTTTTTCCTATTCCTGAGGCTATTTCTGATATGATTTCTAAGGAATGGAATAAGCCAGGTACTTCTTTTATTCCTTCTTCAAGGTTTAAAAAATTGTATCCTTTACCAGCAAATTCTATAGAGTTTTGGGAAAAAAATCCCCAAAGTTGATGGGGCTATTTCTACTCTTGCTAACCGTACCACTATTCCTATGGAAGATAGTACTTCCTTTAAGGATCCTTTAGATAGGAAGCTTGAATCTTATCTAAGGAAAGACTATTTATATTCAGGTCATCTTCTCAGACCTGCAATTTCTTTGGCTGATGTTGCGGCTGCATCAACTTTCTGGTTGGAGAATTTAGCGCAACAAGAATTGGATTCTGACATATCTAGCATTATTCGTTAACTGCAATATGCTAATCATTTTATTTGTGATGCCATTTTTGATATTATCAAAACTGATGTTAGATCCATGTCTTTAGCTATTTTAGCTAGAAGAGCTTTGTGGCTTAAATCTTGGAATGCTGATATGACATCCAAGTCTAGATTACAATCTCTTTCTTTCCAAGGTAATAATTTATTTGGTTCTCAGTTGGTTTCTATTATTTCAACTGTTACTGGGGGAAAGGGAGTTTTTCTGCCTCAGGATAAAAAACCTAAGGGTAAATCTAAGGCTTCTAACCATTTTCGTTCCTTTCGTCAAAATAAGGAACAAAAACTCAATCCTTCCCCCAAGGAATTTGTTTCCAATTGGAAGCCTTCCTCAAATTGAAATAAATCCAAGCCATTCAAGAAACCAAAGTCAGCCCCTAAGTCTGCATGAAGGTGCGGCCCTCATTCCAGCTCAGCTGGTAGGGGGCAGATTAAGGTTCTTCAAGGATATTTTGATAAATTCTGTCCAAAATCAATGGATTCAGAGCATTGTCTCTCAAGGGTATTGATTAGGATTCAGAGTAAGACCTCCTGTGAGAAGATTTTTTTCTCTCACGTATCCCAGCAAATCCAGTAAAAGCTCAGGCTTTCCTGAAGTGTGTTTCAGACCTGGAGTCTTCAGGGGTAATCATGCCAGTTCCTTTTCAGGAACAAGGTTTGGGGTTTTATTCAAATCTATTCATTGTCCCAAAGAAGGAAAATTTTTTCAGACTAGTTCTGGATCTGAAAATTTTGAATCGTTATGTAAGAGTACCAACTTTCAAGATGGTGACTATAAGGACTATTCTGCCTTTTGTTCAGCGAGGACATTATATGTCTACAATAGACTTGCAGGATGCATACCTTCATATACCGATTCATCCAGAACATTATCAGTTCCTGAGATTCTGTTTTCTAGACAAGCATTACCAATGTGTTGCTCTTCCATTTGGCCTAGCAACAGCTCCAAGAATCTTTTCAAAGGTTCTAGGTGCCCTACTCTCTGTAATCAGACAACAGGGTATTGCAGTGTTTCCTTATTTAGACAATATCTTGGTACTAGCTCAGTCTTTACGTTCTGCAGAATCTCACACGAAACAACTAGTGTTGTTTCTTCGGAAACATGGTTGGAGGAACAATTTACCAAAAAGTTTCTTGATTCCTCAGACAAGGGTCACCTTTTAAGGCTTCCAGATAGATTCAGTGTCCATAACTCTGTCTCTAACAGACAAGAGACGTTTAAAATTGGTTGCAGCCTGCCGGCACCTTCAGTCTCAGTCATTCCCGTCAGTGGCTATGTGCATGGAAGTTTTAGGTCTCATGACTGCAGCATCGGACACAATCCCCTTTGCTCGTTTTCACATGAGCTTTGTATGCTGAACCAATGGTGCAGGGATTATACAAAGATATCACAATTAATATCCTTAAATCCCAATGTACGACACTCTCTGACATGGTGGATAGATCACCATCATTTAGTTCAAGGGGCTTCTTTTGTTCGGCCAACCTGGACTGTGATCACTACAGATGCAAGTCTTTCAGGTTGGGGAGCTGTTTGGGGATATCTGACAGCGCAAGGGGTTTGGAAATCTCAAGAGGCGAGATTGCCAATAAATATTTTAGAACTCTGTGCAATTCTCAGAGCTCTTCAGTTTTGGCCTCTGTTAAAGAGAGAACCATTCATTTGTTTTCAGACAGACAATATCACAACAGTGGCATATGTCAATCATCAGGGTGGGACTCTCAGTCCCCAAGCTATGAAAGAAGTATCTCGGATACTTGCTTGGGCGGAATGCAGCTCCTGTCTAATCTCTGCGGTGCATATCCCAGGTGTAGACAATTGGGAGGCTGATTATCTCAGCCGTCAGACTTTACATCCAGGGGAGTGGTCTCTCCATCCAGATGTGTTTTCTCAGATTGTTCAGATGTGTGGTCTTCCAGAGATAGATCTCATGGCCTCTCATCTAAACATGAAACTTCCCAGATACCTGTCCAGGTCCAGGGATGTTCAGGTGGAAGCAGTGGATGCGCTGACACTTCCTTGGTGTTATCATCTTGCTTACATTTCTCCAACATTGGTGTGTCCGGTCCACGGCGTCATCCTTACTTGTGGGATATTCTCTTCCCCAACAGGAAATGGCAAAGAGTCCCAGCAAAGCTGGTCACATGATCCCTCCTAGGCTCCGCCCACCCCAGTCATTCTCTTTGCCGTTGCACAGGCAACATCTCCACGGAGATGGTTAAGAGTTTTTTGGTGTTTAAATGTAGTTTTATTCTTCTATCAAGTGTTTGTTATTTTAAAATAGTGCTGGTATGTACTATTTACTCTGAAACAGAAAAGGATGAAGATTTCTGTTTGTAAGAGGAAGATGATTTTAGCAGACAGTAACTAAAATCGATTGCTGTTTCCACACTGGACTGTTGAGATGAAGTAACTTCAGTTGGGGGAAACAGTTAGCAGTCTTTTCTGCTTAAGGTATGACTAGCCATATTTCTAACAAGACCATGTAATGCTGGAAGGCTGTCATTTCCCCTCATGGGGACCGGTAAGCCATTTTCTTAGTTAAACATAAAAGAATAAAGGGCTTCAAAAAGGGCTTAAAAACTGGTAGACATTTTTCTGGGCTAAAACAATTGCTTTACTAGGCATATTATGCAGATTCTAACTAATTATTGGTATTATAATCTTGGGGAACGTTTAGAAAAACGGCAGGCACTGTGTTGGACACCTTTTTCAGATGGGGGCCTTTCTAGTTATAGACAGAGCCTCATTCTGGGACTGTATAGGGGTTAAATGTAAAAACGGCTCCGGTTCCGTTAATTTAAGGGTTAAAGCTCTGAAATTTGGTGTGCAATACTTTTAATGCTTTAAGACACTGTGGTGAAATTTTGGTGAATTTTGAACAATTCCTTCATACTTTTTCACATATTCAGTAATAAAGTGTTTTCAGTTTGAAATTTAAAGTGACAGTAACGGTTTTATTTTAAAACGTTTTTTTGTGCTTTGTTGACAAGTTTAAGCCTGTTTAACATGTCTGTACCATCAGATAAGCTATGTTCTATATGTATGAAAGCCAATGTGTCTCCCCATTTAAATTTATGTGATAATTGTGCCATAGTGTCCAAACAAAGTAAGGACAGTAATGCAACAGATAATGATATTGCCCAAGATGATTCCTCAAATGAGGGGAGTAAACATGATACTACATCATCCCCTACTGTGTCTACACCAGTTATGCCCACACAGGAGGCCCCTAGTACATCTAGTGCGCCAATACTTATTACCATGCAACAATTAACGGATGTAATGGATAACTCCATAGCACATATTTTATCCAAAATGCCTACTTATCAGAGAAAGCGCGATTGCTCTGTTTTAAACACTGAAGAGCAAGAGGACGCTGATGATAACTGTTCTGACATACCCTCACACCAATCTCAAGGGGCCATGAGGGAGGTTTTGTCTGATGGAGAAATTTCAGATTCAGGAAAAATTTCTCATCAAGCTGAACCTGATGTTGTGACATTTAAATTTAATTTAGAACATCTCCGCGCACTGCTTAAGGAGGTGTTATCTACTCTGGATGATTGTGACAATTTGGTCATTCCAGAGAAATTATGTAAGATGGACAAGTTCCTAGAGGTTCCGGTGCCCCCCGACGCTTTTCCTATACCCAAGCGGGTGGCGGACATAGTAAATAAAGAGTGGGAAAGGCCCGGCATACCTTTTGTTCCCCCCCCTATATTTAAGAAATTATTTCCTATAGTCGACCCCAGAAAGGACTTATGGCAGACAGTCCCCAAGGTCGAGGGGGCGGTTTCTACTCTAAACAAACGCACTACTATTCCTATCGAAGATAGTTGTGCTTTCAAAGATCCTATGGATAAGAAATTAGAGGGTTTGCTTAAAAAGATTTTTGTACAGCAAGGTTACCTTCTACAACCAATTTCATGCATTGTTCCTGTCACTACGGCAGCGTGTTTCTGGTTCGAGGAACTAGAAAAATCGCTCAGTAAAGAATCTTCGTATGAGGAGGTTATGGACAGAGTTCAAACACTTAAATTGGCTAACTCTTTTGTTTTAGATGCCGCTTTGCAATTAGCTAGATTAGCGGCGAAAAATTCAGGGTTTGCTGTCGTGGCGCGCAGAGTGCTTTGGCTAAAGTCTTGGTCAGCGGATGTGTCTTCCAAGACAAAATTGCTTAACATTCCTTTCAAAGGTAAAACATTATTTGGACCTGATTTGAAAGAGATTATTTCAGACATCACTGGGGGAAAGGGCCACGCCCTCCCACAGGATAGGTCTTTTAAGGCTAATAATAAGCCTAATTTTCGTCCCTTTCGCAGAAACGGACCAGTCTCTAATTCTGTATCCTCTAAGCAAGAGGGTAATACTTCACAACCCAAACCAGCCTGGAAACCAATGCAAGGCTGGAACAAGGGTAAGCAGGCCAAGAAGCCTACCACTGCTACCAAAACAGCATGAAGGGATAGCCCCCGATCCGGGACCGGATCTAGTGGGGGGCAGACTTTCTCTCTTTGCTCAGGCTTGGGCAAGAGATGTTCAGGATCCTTGGGCGCTAGAAATAGTTTCTCAAGGTTATCTCCTGGAATTCAAGGAACTACCCCCAAGGGGAAGGTTCCACAGGTCTCAATTATCTTCAAACCAAATAAAGAGACAGGCATTCTTACATTGTGTAGAAGACCTGTTAAAGATGGGAGTGATACATCCAGTTCCAATAAGAGAACAAGGAATGGGATTTTATTCCAATCTGTTCATAGTTCCCAAAAAAGAGGGAACATTCAGACCAATTTTGGATCTAAAGATCCTAAACAAATTTCTCAGGGTACCATCGTTCAAAATGGAAACTATTCGAACGATCCTACCTACTATCCAGGAAAATCAATTTATGACTACCGTGGATTTAAAGGATGCGTACCTACATATTCTTATCCACAAGGAACATCATCAGTTCCTAAGGTTCGCTTTTCTGGACAAGCATTACCAGTTTGTGGCACTTCCATTTGGATTAGCCACTGCTCCAAGGATTTTCACAAAGGTACTAGGGTCCCTTCTAGCGGTTCTAAGACCAAGGGGCATTGCAGTAGTACCTTACTTGGACGACATCCTGATTCAAGCGTCGCCCCTGTCAAAAGCAAAGGCTCATACGGACATCGTCCTAGCCTTTCTCAGATCTCACGGATGGAAGGTGAACAAAGAAAAAAGTTCTCTGTCCCCGTCAACAAGAGTTCCCTTCTTGGGAACAATAATAGATTCCTTAGAAATGAGGATTTTTCTGACAGAGGTCAGAAAATCAAAACTTCTAAGCTCTTGTCAAGTACTTCATTCTGTTCCTCGTCCTTCCATAGCGCAGTGCATGGAAGTAATAGGATTGATGGTTGCAACAATGGACATAGTTCCTTTTGCACAAATTCATCTAAGACCATTACAACTGTGCATGCTCAGACAGTGGAATGGGGATTATACAGACTTGTCTCCGACGATTCAAGTAGATCAAAAGACCAGAGATTCACTCCGTTGGTGGCTGACCCTGGACAATCTGTCACACGGAATGAGCTTCCGCAGACCAGAGTGGGTCATTGTCACGACCGACGCCAGCCTATTGGGCTGGGGCGCGGTCTGGGAATCCCTGAAAGCTCAGGGTCTATGGTCTCGGGAAGAGTCTCTTCTCCCGATAAACATTCTGGAACTGAGAGCGATATTCAATGCTCTCAAAGCTTGGCCTCAACTAGCAAAGGCCAAATTCATAAGGTTTCAGTCAGACAACATGACGACCGTTGCATATATCAATCATCAGGGGGGAACAAGGACTTCCCTGGCGATGAAAGAAGTGACCAAGATAATTCAATGGGTGGAGGATCACTCCTGCCACTTGTCTGCGATCCACATCCCAGGAGTGGAAAATTGGGAAGCGGATTTTCTGAGTCGTCAGACATTCCATCCGGGGGAGTGGGAACTCCATCCGGAAATCTTTGCCCAAATAACTCAATTATGGGGCATTCCAGACATGGATCTGATGGCGTCTCGTCAGAACTACAAGGTTCCTTGCGACGGGTCCAGATCCAGGGATCCCAAGGCGACCCTAGTAGATGCACTAGTAGCACCTTGGACCTTCAACCTAGCTTATGTATTCCCACCGTTTCCTCTCATCCCCAGGCTGGTAGCCAGGATCAATCAGGAGAGGGCCTCGGTGATCTTGATAGCTCCTGCGTGGCCACGCAGGACTTGGTATGCAGACCTGGTGAATATGTCATCGGCTCCACCATGGAAGCTACCTTTGAGACAGGACCTTCTTGTTCAGGGTCCATTCGAACATCCGAATCTGGTTTCCCTCCAACTGACGGCTTGGAGATTGAACGCTTGATTTTATCAAAGCGTGGGTTTTCAGATTCTGTAATAAATACTCTGATTCAGGCTAGAAAGCCTGTAACTAGAAAAATTTACCATAAAATATGGAAAAAATATATCTGTTGGTGTGAATCTAAAGGATTCCCATGGAACAAGATAAAAATTCCTAAGATTCTATCCTTTCTACAAGAAGGTTTGGAGAAAGGATTATCTGCAAGTTCTCTGAAGGGACAGATCTCTGCTTTATCTGTTTTACTTCACAAAAGACTGGCAGCTGTGCCAGATGTTCAAGCATTTGTTCAGGCTCTGGTTAGGATCAAGCCTGTTTACAGACCTTTGACTCCTCCCTGGAGTCTAAATCTAGTTCTTTCAGTTCTTCAAGGGGTTCCGTTTGAACCCTTACATTCCATAGATATTAAGTTGCTATCTTGGAAAGTTTTGTTTTTGGTTGCAATTTCTTCTGCTAGAAGAGTTTCAGAGTTATCTGCTCTGCAGTGTTCTCCGCCCTATCTGGTGTTCCATGCAGATAAGGTGGTTTTGCGTACTAAGCCTGGTTTTCTTCCGAAAGTTGTTTCCAACAAAAATATTAACCAGGAGATAGTTGTACCTTCTTTGTGTCCGAATCCAGTTTCAAAGAAGGAACGTTTGTTACACAATTTGGACGTAGTCCGTGCTCTAAAATTCTATTTAGAGGCTACTAAAGATTTCAGACAAACATCTTCCTTGTTTGTTGTTTATTCTGGTAAAAGGAGAGGTCAAAAAGCGACTTCTACCTCTCTTTCCTTTTGGCTTAAAAGCATTATCCGATTGGCTTATGAGACTGCCGGACGGCAGCCTCCTGAAAGAATCACAGCTCACTCCACTAGGGCTGTGGCTTCCACATGGGCCTTCAAGAACGAGGCTTCTGTTGACCAGATATGTAAGGCAGCGACTTGGTCTTCACTGCACACTTTTGCCAAATTTTACAAATTTGATACTTTTGCTTCTTCGGAGGCTATTTTTGGGAGAAAGGTTTTGCAAGCCGTGGTGCCTTCCATTTAGGTGACCTGATTTGCTCCCTCCCTTCATCCGTGTCCTAAAGCTTTGGTATTGGTTCCCACAAGTAAGGATGACGCCGTGGACCGGACACACCAATGTTGGAGAAAACAGAATTTATGCTTACCTGATAAATTACTTTCTCCAACGGTGTGTCCGGTCCACGGCCCGCCCTGGTTTTTTAATCAGGTCTGATGAATTATTTTCTCTAACTACAGTCACCACGGTATCATATGGTTTCTCCTATATATATTTCCTCCTGTCCGTCGGTCGAATGACTGGGGTGGGCGGAGCCTAGGAGGGATCATGTGACCAGCTTTGCTGGGACTCTTTGCCATTTCCTGTTGGGGAAGAGAATATCCCACAAGTAAGGATGACGCCGTGGACCGGACACACCGTTGGAGAAAGTAATTTATCAGGTAAGCATAAATTCTGTTTTTCCCGCCTCTAGTTCTTCTTCCAAGAGTGATCTCCAAAATCATCATGGAACAATCATTTGTGTTGCTGGTGGCTCCAGTTTGGCCACATAGGTTTTGGTATGCGGATCTGGTTCGGATGTCCAGTTGCCAACCTTGGCCACTTCCGTTAAGGCCGGACCTACTGTCTCAAGGTCCGTTTTTCCATCAGGATCTCAAATAATTAAATTTGAAGGTATGGAAAAGGAACGCTTAGTACCAAGTCATAGAGGTTTCTCTGACTCAGTGATTAATACTATGTAAGCTCGTAAATCTGTCTCTAGAAAGATTTATTATAGAGTTTGGAAGATGGTGTTCTTTGCATAAATTCTCTTGGCATTCTTTTAGAATTCCTAGAATTTTACAGTTTCTTCAGGATGGTTTGGATAAGGGTTTGTCTGCAAGTTCCTTGAAGGGACAAATCTCTGCTCTTTCTGTTTTATTTCACAGAAAGATTACTATACTTCCTGATATTCACTGTTTTGTACAGGCTTTAGTTCATATTAAGCCTGTCATTAAATCAATTTCTCCTCATTGGAGTCTCAATTTGGTTTTGAAGGCGTTGCAGGCTCCTCCATTTGAGCCTATGCATTCTTTGGACATGAAACTACTTTCTTTGAAAGTGTTGTTCCTTTTGGCTATCTCTTCTGCTAGAAGAGTTTCTGAGCTATCTGCTCTTTCTTGTGAGTCTCCTTTTCTGATTTTTCATCAGGATAAGGCAGTTTTGCGGACTTCTTTTCAATTTTTACCTAAGGTTGTGAATTCTAACAACATTAGTAGAGAAATTGTTGTCCCTTCCTTGTGTCCTAATCCTAAGAATTCTTTGGAAAGATCCTTACATTCTTTGGATGTGGTAAGAGCTTTGAAATATTATGTGGAAGTTACTAAAGATTTCAGGAAGACTTCCAGTCTATTTGTTTTATTTTCTGGTCCTAGGAAAGGTCAGAATGCTTCTGCTATTTCCTTGGCTTCTTGGTTAAAACTTTTGATTCATCAAGCTTATTTGGAGTCGGGTCAGGCTCCGCCTCAGAGAATTACTGCTCATTCTACTAGATCAGTCTCCACTTCGTGGGCCTTTAAGAATGATGCTTCTGTTGGTCAGATTTGCAAAGCGGCAACTTTGTCCTCTTTGCATACATTTACTAAATTCTACCGTTTTGCAGAAGCAGTTTTTGGCAGAAAAGTTCTCCAGGCAGCTGTTTCAGTTTGATTCTTCTGCTTTTGATTTAAGTTTTTCATTTATGAGAATAAACTTATTTTTTTGGGTTGTGGATTAATTTTTTCAGCGGAAAATGGCTGTTTTTATTTTTATCCCTCCCTCTCTAGTGACTCTTGCGTGGAGTTCCACATTTTGGGTATTGCTATCCCATACGTCACTAGCTCATGGACTCTTGCCAATTACATGAAAGAAAACATAATTTATGTAATAACTTACCTGATACATTTATTTCTTTCCTATTCATTTATTTCATATAAATAAAGTCCATGAGGCCGACCCTTTTTATGGTGGTTATGATTTTTTGTATAAAGAACAATTCTTTCCAAATTTCTTTTGTTGATGCTTTTTACTCCTTTCTTTATCACCCCACTGCTTGGCTATTCGTTAAACTGAATTGTGGTTGTTGTGAGGGTTGTATTTATAGGCATTTTGAGGTTTGGGAAACTTTGCCCTTCCTGGTAGGATTGTATATCCCATACGTCACTAGCTCATGGACTCTTGACAATATGAAAGAAATGAATTTATCAGGTAAGTCTTACATAAATTATGTTTTTCCAAATGCAAGTTGCTAGTTACCAAGTGCATTGACTATTTGCAGGTAGAAGGTGTTGGCATACTTCAAGGTACATAATCTATACACACCTAAGGAGTAAATATCTACTGGAATGAAAATAGCTGAGAATTGGCTCTTAGGCTGGGTGGATGATACAATGAACATTAATCAGGATATAACAAACACATATTTAATAAATTAACAATAAAATATGATCTAACATGACCTAACCTAAACAGGTCTACTGTAAATAAACTGGGTACTAACTTGGGTTAGTCACTTCTTCTAGGCGGTCGAATCTGCTAGACATCCGCAGCTCAAAATTAATCATGATCTGTATGATCGTATATGCTACCTCCATTTTCAGTGAAGTATTTAGAGAGGAGAGTTAGAAGATATCTCCACATCCCCGGTGCTGAGTAATTTCCTCTGTGGAGGCCGCCATCAAAAAAACTTCAGTGGTCTGGCCTGGGAGACCCTGGGGTAGCTCAATATAGATATTGCCCTTTCCAGCAAACTATCTACTGTCAGTTAGAGTAAAATTCTGTGCTGGATGGCATCAAATTACTTTGATTACATGGTAGTATGTAACTCAATCAGCCAGATGTCTCAGTTTTGCGGCCATCTTTGGCCCTAGCCCGGACACCCCCCCCCTTCTTTTTTTTAAACAATGTAAATGGTGTATCTTTACTAAGGGGCGTTATAAGTTATTTGCTCATATGTATTGCTATCTAGGTCCTGATTATTGTTTCTACTCATGGGCTGCCTGAGGAGCTCAGTGCGGCGAACGCTTCAGACAAATAAAGAAACTTTCAGCATGAAGTATTTTATACTTCATGACTGAAAGTCCCCTTTTATTTGTTCCACTGGTAAATCCTAGCATTTCACAAACGCTAGGATTTACTATGACTACTCTAATGCTGCTTTTGTCTCTGAAGCTAAATGCTGACTCACCAGAGTTTTTTTTTCTTCCTTTTTGAGGATACTATGTCAATACATTTTAGAGAGTACACCAAGCTTGGTCTTTTTTATTTCATCCCCTAAGGTTAATAGAATCTTTTATGTAAAGCTTTGAGAAACTATTCCAATGGTCGATGGTACTTTTTTGTTTTAGCCAAATGCACTACTATTCCATTAGAGGATAGTATATCTTTCAAGAACTCTATGGACAGAAATGTGGTATCTTTTAATCACAGGAAAGGCCTCTTATAGCAAGCATGTTGTCTGCCTTTAGATTAACCTATTTATCTGTGCAAATCTCAAAAGACTGTAGTTAAAGATTTTATAAAAGGTTAGACTTTTTTAATGTAGTCTAATGCACTTATTTTTGTTGCTTTTATTAACATAATTTAAATGTATTCTAAGAATTGTTTTAACAGTGTTGATCAGAAGGACTTTATGGTTTAAATCATAGTCGTCAAACATTTGTATCAAGAACAAATTTATTCGACACTATCATTTCCACTTTGGAAGAGGAGCTTTTATCCTTCAGAATATCATACCCAAGGGAAAAAATTAACAAATAGTCGTTTTTTGTTCCTTTTGCCTATCTAGGAACCTAAAATCTTCCTTCTTCTTAAAATTACCTCTCTGGAAACCAGTTGGAACAAGGCCAAGCAATCTAAAAACCTTCTTTCTCTTGTAAGGTGTATCCAGTCCACGGGTTCATCCATTACTTGTGGGATATTCTCCTTCCCAACAGGAAGCTGCAAGAGGATCACCCACAGCAGAGCTGTCTATATAGCTCCTCCCCTAATTGCCACTCCCAGTCATTCTCTTGCAACTCTCGACAAGATAGGAAGTATCAAGAGATATGTGGTTACTTAATGTAGTTTTTACCTTCAATCAAGAGTTTATTTTTAAACGGTACCGGCGTCGTACTGTTTTACTCGCAGGCAGAAATTAGAAGAAGTATCTGCCTGGAGGTTGATGATCTTAGCAGTTTGTAACTAAGGTTCATTGCTGTTCTCACACATAACTGAAGAGTATGGGAAAGACTTCAGTTGGGGGAATGGTTTGCAGATTACATGCCTTGAGGTATGTTCAGTATATTTATTTCTAGAGAGATGATAAGATCTAGAAAATGCTGACAGAGCCTTGTATAATTGAGGTAAGCCTGATGCAGTGATTTAACGACGACTGGGATCATGCTTACAAAAAAGGGTAATAATGTTGTTAATACTAATTTCTTAGTGACAAAACGTTTACATGTTATATAGAAAGAACGTTTTTTTCTCTGAGGGTGATAAATTGTTTTTGGGGCCTAGTTTCCACATGGCTAGTCAGATACTCCTAGGAGTATTTTCTTAAGGCCCTTTGACATCGAGTGCATGGTGGGAGGGGCCTATTTTCGCGCTCTAGATGCGCAGTTCTTATTCAGACTGAGACATCCAGCCTCCCTAAAGGAGTCCTCTAGCATCTGAGGACCACTATAGAGGGCTTATTTCTTCCCTAAATCGCATTTGAGGGCAGGTAGGAGCCACAGTGAAGCTGTGGCAAGGTGTTTAACTGTTTATTAACGTTTTTTTAACGTTTTTCAAATCCGGTGTGGGGCCTAAAGGGTTAATCATCCATTTGCAAGTGGGTGCAATGCTGCTTTAGTCACTTATACACACTGTACTACTTTTTAACACTGTTTTGCAGTTTATGTGAGTTTTTTTTTTCTCTTAAAGGCACAGTACCGTTTTTGTTTAATTGCTGTTTCACATTTATTAAAGTGTTTTCCAAGCTTGCTGGTCTCATTACTAGTTTGTTAAACATGTCTGACATAGAGGAAACTCCTTGTTCAATATGTTTAGAAGCCATTGTGGAACCCCCTCTTAGAATGTGTACCAAATGTACTGAAATTTCTATAAATTATAAAGACCATATTATGGCATTTAAAAATTTATCACCAGAGGTTTCTCAGACTGACAAAAGGGAGGTTATGCCATCTAGCTCTCCCCCACGTGTCAGAACCTATAACTCCCGCTCAAGTGACGCCAAGTACATCTAGCACGTCCAATGCGTTTATCTTACAAGACATGGCGGCAGTTATGACTAATACCCTCACAGAGGTATTGTCCAAACTGCCAGAGTTACAGGGAAAGCGAGACAGCTCTGGGGCTAGAACAAATACAGAGCTTTCTGACGCTTTAGTAGCTATGTCCGATATACCCTCACAATGCTCCGAAGCCATGGCAAGGGAGTTGCTATCTGAGGGTGAGATTTCAGATTCAGGGAAGACGTTACTTCAGTCCGATTCTGAAATGACAGCCTTTAAATTTAAGCTTGAACACCTCCGCTTATTGCTCAGGGAGGTTTTAGTGACTCTGGATGACTGTGACCCCATTGTAGTTCCAGAGAAATTGTGTAAAATGGACAAATACTTTGCAGTGCCTGTTTACACTGATGTCTTTCCAGTCCCTAAGAGGTTTTCGGAAATTATTACTAAGGAATGGGATAGACCAGGTGTTCCGTTCTCTCCCCCTCCTGCTTTTAAAAAGATGTTTCCCATAGATGTCGCTATACAGGACTCGTGGCAGACAGTCCCTAAGGTGGAGGGTGCTGTTTCTACCCTAGCTAAGCGTACAACTATCCCCGTCGAGGACAGTTGTGCTTTCTTAGATCCTATGGATAAAAAATTGGAGGGTCTCCTTAAGAAATTTTTTATCCATCAATGTTTTATTCTCCAGCCCCTTGCATGCATTGCCCCAGTTACTGCTGCAGCGGCTTTTTGGTTCGAGTCTCTTGAGGAGGCTCTACAGGTGGAGACCCCGTTAGATGATATTTTAGACAGGATTAAAGCTCTCAAGTTAGCTAATTCCTTTATTCCTGACGCCGTTTTTCATCTAACCAGACTAACGGCTAAGAATTCAGGTTTCACTTGTTAAGTGTATCCAGTCCACGGATCATCCATTACTTGTGGGATATTCTCCTTCCCAACAGGAAGTTGCAAGAGGATCACCCACAGCAGAGCTGCTATATAGCTCCTCCCCTAACTGTCATATCCAGTCATTCTCTTGCAAGCCTCAACCAAGATGGAGGTCGTAAGAGGAGTGTGGTGTTTTATACTTAGTTTATTCTTCAATCAAAAGTTTGTTATTTTTAAATGGTACCGGAGTGTACTGTTTATCTCAGGCAGTATTTAGAAGAAGAATCTGCCTGCGTTTTCTATGATCTTAGCAGAAGTAACTAAGATCCATGGCTGTTCTCACATATTCTGAGGAGTGAGGTAACTTCAGAGAGGGAATGGCGTGCAGGTTATCCTGCAATAAGGTATGTGCAGTTAATATATTTCTAGGGATGGAATTTGCTAGAAAATGCTGCTGATACTGAACTAATGTAAGTAAAGCCTTAAATGCAGTGAGAGCTACTGGTATCAGGCTTATTAATAGAGATGCATACTCTTATAAAAATGTAATATAAAACGTTTGCTGGCATGTTTAATCGTTTTTATATATGTTTGGTAATAAAACTTATTGGGGCCTAGTTTTTTTCCACATGGCTGGCTTGAATTCTGCCTAGTAACAGTTTCCTGACTTTCCACTGTTGTAATATGAGTGGGAGGGGTTTTTTTTGTGCAGCAAAAATTACAGACACAGACATCCAGCTTCTTCCTGCATGATCCAGGATATCTCTGGAGGGCTCAAAAGACTTCAAAGTCGTTTTTGAGGGAGGTAACAAGCCACAGTAGAGCTGTGGCAGTTGTTGTGACTATTTAAAAAAAAACAAAAACAAAAAAAACCTTTTTGTCAGTTATTATTCTGTGTTTGGTATTAAGGGGTTAATCATCCATTTGCAAGTGGGTGCAGTGCTCTGCTAACTTGTTACATACACTGTAAAAATTTTGTTAGTGTAACTGCCTTTTTTCACTGTTATTTAAAATTTTGGCAAAAATTTGTGTTTCTTAAAGGTGCAGTAACATTTTTTATATTGCTTGTAAACTTGTTTAAAGTGTTTTCCAAGCTTGCTAGTCTCATTGCTAGTCTGTTTAAACATGTCTGACACAGAGGAAACAACTTGTTCTTTATGTTTGAAAGCCATGGTGGAGCCCCATAGGAGAATGTGTACTAAATGTATTGATTTCACCTTAAACAGTAAAGATCAGTCTTTAACTATAAAAGAAATATCACCAGAAGATTCTGACGAGGGGGAAGTTATGCCGACTAACTCTACCCATGTGTCAGACCCTTCGCCTCCCGCTCAGGGGATGCACGCTAATATGGCGCCAATTGCATCAGGGACGCCCATAGCGATTACCTTGCAGGACATGGCTGCAATCCTGAATAATACCCTGTCAGAGGTATTATCCAGGTTGCCTGAATTAAGAGGTAAGCGCGATTGCTCTGGGGTTAGGAGAAATACAGAGCGCGCAGATGCTGTAAGGGCCATGTCTGATACTGCGTCACAATATGCAGATCATGAGGACGGAGAGCTTCAGTCTGTGGGTGACGTCTCTGATTCGGGGAAACCTGATTCAGAGATTTCTAATTTAAAATTTAAGCTTGAGAACCTCTGTGTGTTGCTTGGGGAGGTATTAGCTGCTCTGAATGACTGTAACACAGTTGCAGTACCAGAGAAATTGTGTAGGCTGGATAAATACTATGCGGTGCCGGTGTGTACTAATATTTTTCCTATACCTAAAAGGCTTACAGAAATTATTAGCAAGGAGTGGGATAGACCGGGTGTGCCTTTTTCCCCACCTCCTATATTTAGAAAATTGTTTCCAATAGACGCCACTACACGGGACTTATGGCAGACGGTCCCTAAGGTGGAGGGAGCAGTTTCTACTTTAGCAAAGCGTACCACTATCCCGGTTGAGGACAGTTGTGCTTTTTCAGATCCAATAGATAAAAAATTGGAGGGTTACCTTAAGAAAATGTTTATTCAACAAGGTTTTATTTTACAGCCCCTTGCATGCATAGCGCCTGTCACGGCCGCGGCGGCATTCTGGTTTGAGGCCCTGGAAGAGGCCATCCATACAGCTCCATTGACTGAAATTATTGACAAGCTTAGAACACTTAAGCTAGCTAACTCATTTGTTTCTGATGCCATTGTTCATTTGACTAAACTAACGGCTTAGAATTCCTGATTCGCCATCCAGGCGCGTAGGGCGCTATGGCTTAAATCCTGGTCAGCTGACGTGACTTCGAAGTCTAAATTACTCAACATTCCTTTCAAGGGGCAGACCTTATTCGGGCCTGGTTTGAAGGAAATTATTGCTGACATTACTGGAGGTAAGGGTCATACCCTTCCTCAGGACAGGGCCAAAGCAAAGGCCAAACAGTCTAATTTTCGTGCCTTTCGAAATTTCAAGGCAGGTGCAGCATCAACTTCCTCCGCTTCAAAGCAAGAGGGAACTTTTGCTCAATCTAAGCAGGCCTGGAAACCTAACCAGTCCTGGAACAAAGGCAAGCAGGCCAGAAAGCCTGCTGCTGCCTCTAAGACAGCATGAAGGAACGGCCCCCTATCCGGCGACGGATCTAGTAGGGGGCAGACTTTCTCTCTTCTCCCAGGCATGGGCAAGAGATGTTCAAGATCATATCTCAGGGATATCTTCTGGACTTCAAAGCTTCCCCTCCACAAGGGAGATTTCATCTTTCAAGGCTATCTGCAAATCAGATAAAGAAAGAGGCATTCCTACGCTGTGTGCAAGACCTCCTAATTATGGGAGTGATCCATCCAGTTCCGCAGACGGAAGAAGGACAGGGTTTTTATTCAAATCTGTTTGTGGTTCCCAAAAAAGAGGGAACCTTCAGACCAATTTTGGATCTAAAGATCTTAAACAAATTCCTCAGAGTTCCATCTTTCAAAATGGACACTATTCGGACCATCCTACCCATGATCCAAGAGGGTCAGTACATGACCATAGTGGACCTAAAGGATGCCTACCTTCACATACCGATTCACAAAGACCATCATCGGTTTCTAAGGTTTGCCTTTCTAGACAGGCATTACCAATTTGTAGCTCTTCCCTTCGGGTTGGCTACAGCCCCGAGAATCTTTACAAAGGTTCTGGGCTCACTTCTGGTGGTTCTAAGACCGCGAGGCATAGCGGTAGCTCCGTATCTAGACGACATCCTGATACAGGCGTCAAACTTTCAAGTTGCCAAGTCTCATACAGAGATAGTTCTGGCATTTCTGAGGTCGCACGGGTGGAAAGTGAACGAGGAAAAGAGTTCTCTATCCCCACTCACAAGAGTCTCCTTCTTAGGGACTCTTATAGATTCTGTAGAAATGAAAATTTACCTGACGGAGTCCAGGTTATCAAAACTTCTAAATGCTTGCCGTGTTCTTCACTCCATTCCGCTCCCTTCGATGGCTCAGTGTATGGAGGTTATCGGCTTAATGGTAGCGGCAATGGACATAGTGCCATTTGCGCGCCTACATCTCAGACCGCTGCACTTATGCATGCTGAGTCAGTGGAATGGGGATTACACAGATTTGTCCCCTCTGCTAAATCTGGATCAAGGGACCAGAGATTCTCTTCTCTGGTGGTTGTCTCGGGTCCACCTGTCCAAGGGTATGACCTTTCGCAGGCCAGATTGGACAATTGTAACAACAGATGCCAGCCTTCTAGGTTGGGGTGGAGTCTGGAACTCCCTGAAGGCACAGGGATCGTGGACTCAGGAGGAGAAACTCCTTCCCATAAATATTCTGGAGTTAAGAGCGATATTCAATGCTCTTCTGGCTTGGCCTCAGTTAGCAACACTGAGGTTCACCAGATTTCAGTCGGACAACATCACGATTTTTGATCAACGTAATCAATTAACACTCATATACAAACCAATATGTGATACATGCTTTAAATTTTCTATTAGGCACAATAAGACCACGCGACTAACTAAATAGCATTGTCAAATCGAAGCAGATAATAATATTTGTAATGCAAACAGAAATTAATGAACATGGCAAATGAACCAATCAATGTGTGTCTTTTGTTACACACCTACCGTTATGACCAATCAAATCCATTGATACAAGCAAGGCCCTCTCTAACAGCCAATCTGCGAACACTAAAGGGTATTTAAATCTCACGGAGACATAGTGAGACTGCCCTTTGATACAGCCACCACGGCGAAACGCGTCAGTGGCGTCCCCCTGTTCTTCCCTATTTGTTGTTTTTAATTTAATTTGTTGACTCACTACCTTATTTAAATGACAAAGCAATAATGGTATAATGGTATAAAAATCTTGTTTGCCGCATTTGCGGGGTTTAGCGTAAGCGATCTAGCCATATCGGCTATATTAGAAACTTTGATTAATCATAGGTAACACAAATATGGGATCAGACTTATTTTGACCAATATATTACCAAAGATATTTACAAAGCCATAGAAAAAACAAGGTTAACTTTATTTATGGCATTATAAAGTGGTATCTATAAGGCAATATTGATACAAAGGCCTGATCTCCTTGAACCTAGATACTAAATAGTGATATTTAATAACGGTTTAAATGAGGTAACTAACTGTCAGAGTTTATTAGTAAACTCCTTATAACGATACTCATGGAAACCAAAGTATAATTCATCACGGTATTAATAGGTAAAACAAGGAGTTTATCAGACTTCTTACTTTCTATAGTATCGTAGGTATCACAATATTTACCTCTATGGATCTACATACTTATCAGTAATGACAAAAACGGTAATGAAAGGTAACCCATATAGGTATCAGTGATAATTTAAATGGTAACAAAAGGCAACTCTAGTATCAAACTGACTCTTTACCACAATACCTAAGTAAACCCAAGTTTAATTTTGTGTGGCATTAACGGGTAATAACAAATAGGTTACAAAACCTCTTACTTTCTAGAGTATTGTGGGTAACATAATATTTATTTAAAATCATAATTTATTGAGTCAAGTTTTGCAAGGCCAGATTGTTTATTCAAACCTACACGAATAACAGATTATCTGTACTCAGAATAATATACCAAGGGATAGCCTTGTCATTTGATTTATAAGGAGACCATACATTAACCTAACGTGGGTATGTGTCTCTACTAGCCAGCAACGATATTATCTGGCGAATAGGTAGTGGATCCAAATTTCTATCTTTTAAAAAATGTTTGTAAATCCCCTGTTTTTAATTTGATCTAATAAAAGTTACATTTTATATTTCTTTTCACCTCCCGTAATACACAAATACATTCACTGAGTGCTACATTTGTACCCCTTTTTTCAGTCTCTTACTGATTTTCTGTAAAAGTTACTTAAAGGTACAAGCACCTATCCCTATCAGACATATTATTTTGGAGTATACAAATACTAAGCATACTCATCACTGTACGAATTAGTAGGGGAATGTAAAAAACACTTTAATAAACTGAGTAGTGCCATTGTCTCCCTTTTTGTTGATTCCTAGAATATTGTCTTTTCTCCAAGAGGGCTTGGACAAAGGATTATCAGCTAGTTCCTTAAAGGGACAGATTTCTGCTCTGTCTATTCTTTTGCACAAGCGTCTGGCAGAGGTTCCAGACGTTCAGGCATTTTGCCAGGCTTTGGTTAGAATTAAGCCTGTGTTTAAACCTGTTGCTCCTCCGTGGAGCTTAAACTTGGTTCTTAAAGTTCTTCAAGGAGTTCAGTTTGAACCCCTTCATTCCATTGATATTAAACTTTTATCTTGGAAAGTTCTGTTTTTGATGGCTATTTCCTCGGCTCGGAGAGTCTCTGAGCTATCTGCCTTACAATGTGATTCTCCTTATCTGATTTTTCATGCAGATAAGGTAGTTCTGCGTACCAAACCTGGGTTTTTACCTAAGGTGGTTTCTAACAAGAATATCAATCAAAGGAATTGTTGTTCCATCATTGTGTCCTAATCCTTCTTCAAAGAAGGAACGTCTTTTACATAATCTGAATGTAGTCCGTGCCTTGAAGTTTTACTTACAAGCTACTAAGGATTTTCGTCAAACATCTTCCCTGTTTGTCGTTTACTCTGGACAGAGGAGAGGTCAAAAAGCTTCGGCAACCTCTCTGTCCTTTTGGCTTCAGAGCGTAATACGCCTAGCCTATGAGACTGCTGGACAGCAGCTCCCTGAAAGGATTACAGCTCAGTCTACTAGAGCTGTGGCTTCCACATGGGCCTTCAAAAATGAGGCCTCTGTTGAACAGATTTGAAAGGCTGCGACTTGGTCTTTGCTTCACACTTTTTCAAAATTTTACAAATTTGATACTTTTGCTTCTTCGGAGGCTGTTTTTGGGAGAAAGGTTCTTCGGGCAGTGGTTCCTTCCGCTTAATCCTGCCTTGTCCCTCCCATCATCCGTGTACTTTAGCTTTGGTATTGGTATCCCACAAGTAATGGATGATCCGTGGACTGGATACGCTTAACAAGAGAAAACATAATTTATGCTTACCTGATAAATTTATTTCTCTTGTAGTGTATCCAGTCCACGGCCCGCCCTGTCCTTTTAAGGCAGGTCTAAATTTTAATTAAACTACAGTCGCCACTGCACCCTATGGTTTCTCCTTTCTCTGTTTGTTTTCGGTCGAATGACTGGATATGACAGTTAGGGGAGGAGCTATATAGCAGCTCTGCTGTGGGTGATCCTCTTGCAACTTCCTGTTGGGAAGGAGAATATCCCACAAGTAATGGATGATCCGTGGACTGGATACACTACAAGAGAAATAAATTTATCAGGTAAGCATAAATTATGTTTTTGCCATTCTGGCACGCAGGGCGCTATGGCTTAAGTCCTGGTCAGCAGACGTTACTTCAAAGTCTAAGCTTCTTAACATCCCCTTCAAAGGACAGACCCTTTTCGGGCCGGGCCTGAAGGAGATCATTTCTGATATACTGGAGGAAAAGGTCACGCCCTTCCTCAGGATAGGTACAATAAATTAAGGACCAAACAGAATAATTTTCGTTCATTTCGAAACTTCAAAAGTGGCGCAGCTTCAGCTTCCTCTAATGCAAAACAAGAGGGAAATTTCGCCCAGTCCAAACCAGTCTGGAGACCGAACCAGGCTTGGAACAAGGGGAAGCAGGCCAAAAAACCTGCTGCCGCCTCTAAGACAGCATGAAGGAGTAGCCCCCGATCCGGGACCGGATCTAGTAGGGGGCAGACTTTCTCTCTTCGCCCAGGCTTGGGCAAGAGACGTCCAGGATCCCTGGGCATTAGAGATTGTTCCCAGGGATATCTTCTGGACTTCAAAGCTGCATCTCCAAAGGGGAGATTTCATCTCTCACAATTATCTGTAAACCAGATAAAGAGAGAGGCATTCTTACGTTGTGTTCAAGACCTACTGGTTATGGGAGTGATCCACCCAGTTCCAAGGGAGGAACAGGGGCAGGGCTTCTATTCAAACCTGTTTATAGTTCCCAAAAAAGAGGGAACTTTCAGACCAATCTTGGATCTCAAGATCCTAAACAAATTTCTCAGGATCCCATCCTTCAAGATGGAGACTATCCGAACCATCCTCCCTATGATCCAGGAGGGTCAATATATGAGGATGCTTATCTCCACATTCCGATTCACAGAAATCATCATCAGTTCCTCAGGTTCGCCTTCTTAGACAGGCATTACCAGTTGGTGGCTCTTCCCTTCGGGTTAGCCACAGCACCAAGAATCTTTACAAAGGTTCTAGGGTCCCTACTGGCGGTTCTAAGGCCACAGGGCATAGCGGTGGCTCCTTACCTAGACAACATTCTGATACAGGCCCATACGGACATTGTTCTGGCCTTTCTGAGATCTCACGGGTGGAAGGTGAACGAAGAAAAGAGTTCTCTCTCCCCTCTCACAAGAGTTTCCTTCCTAGGAACACTGATAGATTCAGTAGAAATGAAAAATTTTCTGACAGAGGTCAGGTTATCAAAGCTTCTAACTTCTAACTTCCTGCCGTGCTCTTCATTACTTCCACTGGCCAGCAGCCTCCTGAAAGAATTACAGCTCATTCCACTAGAGCGGTAGCTTCCACATGGGCTTTTAAAAATGAGGCCTCTGTTGAACAGATTTGTAAGGCGGCGACTTGGTCTTCGCTTCATACTTTTTCTAAATTCTACAAATTTGATACTTTTGCTTCCTTGGAGGCTATTTTTGGGAGAAAGGTCTTGCAGGCAGTGGTGCCTTTCGTTTAAGTTCCTTCCTTGTCCCTCCCTTCATCAGTGTCCTAAAGCTTTGGTATTGGTATCCCACAAGTAATGGATGAACCCGTGGACTGGATATACCTTACAAGAGAAAACAAAATTTATGCTTACCTGATAAATTTCTTTCCCTTGTGGTGTATCCAGTCCACGGCCCGCCCTGTCACTTTAAGGCAGGTGTTTTTTATTTTTAAACTACAGTCACCACTGCACCCTATAGTTTCTCCTTTTTTTCTTGCTTGTCTTCGGTCAAATGACTGGGAGTGGCAGTTAGGGGAGGAGCTATATAGACAGCTCTGCTGTGGGTGTCCTCCTGCAACTTCCTGTTGGGAAGGAGAATATCCCACAAGTAATGGATGAACCCGTGGACTGGATACACCACAAGAGAGAGAAATTTATCAGGTAAGCATAAATTTTGTTTCCTCTTCCAAATCAGCATAAAGTTATTACCGAAATACAGACTTTTTTTCTGGTAGGGGGCAGTTTAGGCTTTTCTTTTATCTGGCCTTTGCTTTCACAAGGTATTTTAGAAAATGAAAAACAAAACACTTTTTCTGGAACTTATGACTAATAGTTCCAGATTTGGAACAAAGCCAGGGTTTTTTCCATTCTTTACCTTGTTCCCAAGGAAGAGGTAACTTTCAGGCCTTATTCTTATTTTCAAAATAGAAACATATGGACTAATTTAACCCTTAAACTCACATTTAAGTCCATGTTTAAATTGAAATATGCCTACCTTCCTATTCCTAGACAATCTTCAGTTTCCTAAGATTTGCCTTTAAAGACAACTCTTTCAGTCTGTGGTTCTACAGCTCACAGAATTTTTAAGAAAGTTCTAGAAACTCTCATGTCTGTAATATAAGCTCCTATATTTCAGTGGGTTCATACCTGGACGATATGTTTGTTGAAAGCTACCTTTTTTCCTTTAGCTATATCTCATACTAACAGTATACTATTGTTTCTTTGTATATGTGGTTGTAAAAATATCAGAGTTCTCTTTCTCATTAATCAAGAGTCTCTTTTCTAGAAGTCATTCTTGTCTCAATGACAATGCAGCTTTCTCTAAAGGATCAACAGGGATCATAGTTACAGTTGTCTTTCTCAATACTATAGTCCTTTTCCAACCCATCTGTAGCATAGCTATTCTGGTAGGGGGCAGATTAAAGGGACAGTCTATACTAAAATTGTTTGTTTAAAAAGATAGATAATGTCTTTACTACCCATTCCCCAGCTTTACACAACCAACATTGATATATTAATATACCTTTTAACATTTAAACCTCTAAATTTCTACCTGTTTATAAGCCACTATAGACAGCCTCTTAATCACATGTTTTTTTTATTTGCTTTTCACAACAAAAGACTTCTAGTTCATGTGGGCCATATAGATAACATTGTGTTCACACTCAAGGAGTTATTTAAGATTTATCACAACACAGTACTAAATGCAAGTCAATAGATAATAAATAAAAAGTCACTGTGTTGGCCATGCAAAACTGGGGAATGGGTAATAAATGGATTATCTATCTTTTAAAACAATAAACATTATATTGCAGATTGACCCTTTTTTTAGAATTCCGGGTATTTATCTGGGCTGGATCCTTGGGTTCAAAATATTATTTCTCAAGCTTACGTAATGGGTTTCAGATCAAGGCCTCCAAGAGGAACATTTTCCTCTGTTCCATGTTACCCAGAATCCTGTGAAGGCTCAAGCCTTTTTTCATTGTGTTCAGGAACTAAAACTCATGAAAGTAACAGTTCCAATTCAAGAACAAGGACAGAGTTTTTATTCCAATCTGTTCATAGTTCTGAAGAAAAAGAGAACTTTAAAGGGACATGAAACCCACATTTTTGTTTCATGATTCAGATAGAGAAAACAAATTAAAAAACAATATTCCAATTAACTTCTCTTATTTAATTTGCTTCATTCTTCAGATATTCTTTGTTGAAGAAATAGCAATGCACATGGGTGAGACAGTCAACCAAGGCAGCTATGTGCAGCCACCAATCAGCAGCTACTGATGTCAGTGAACCCCGGTGAGTTGTTGAAGGGCATCATGGACCAGGGGAAGTAACTTAGATCCCACAAGACTCTCCACACTACCCTGGATGCCAAGCTGGATGAACTTACTAATATGATGAAAACCTTACTTCATAACCATACTACTCCTGTTCAGTCTCTCGTAACAGTTCCAGCTCCTGTTTTGCTGTCTGTACCTCCTAAACTACCTATGCCTGAAAAATTTGAGGTTGAACCAGACGATTGCAGATTCTTTCTCAATTTGTGTTGCCTACATTTTAAAATCATCCTGCGATCTTCTCATCCTCTGATGCTAAGTTGACGACCTACTCCTGCATGATGCTGAAAAGTTTCTATTGTCGCTTCAGACAGTTTTTGTTAAGCCTGGCTGGTCCTCTGCAGCTGAGTGTTCTCTCCTGGATATCCAACAGAGCACACAAACTGTGGACAGTATGCTGTTGAGAGAAGGCAAACACTGGTCTTTGCCTTTACTGTGGCTTGAAAGAGCATCTGGTAATCTGTCCTACTCTACCAGTAAAAAGGAGGGTCTAACTGATGTCAGAGGAACCATGTTAGACCTTATGAATAATTACTCCAAGACTAAAATCCTTCTTCCAGCACTCTTCCTTCTTGAAAAATCCGCTGTGGCCTGTGAAGTATTTGTGGACTCAGGAGCTGCAGGCATCTTCTTAGATTTAGAATTTGCTAAGAAACATCCCTTATCTTCAAAAGAGAAGACCCCTCCGACTAACCACTCTATGTGGTCAGTCATTAGGAACAGGCATCATAGAGTTTAAGTCTGTACCTGTAACCCTACTGCACATAGAGAGTCACTTTATATTATCACCTCCTCCCTTCTTCACAGTTATTTTAGGATTTCCTTGGTTGCAACAGCATAACACAAGCTTTGATTGGTCCTCAGGAGAGAAAACCTCCGGTGGAGTTAGACTGTCTCCTGTCCTGCATTCGATTCACCTGCCTATTATACAGTATTACTCACTGCTGGCTAATGTCGATTGTATTCCATCCTTGCAAAAAGAATATGAGTATAAAGATGTCTTTTGCAAGAAGATATCAGAAGTGTTGCCTCCATATTGTTCTTATGACTGCCCAATTGATCTTACACTTAGAGCACCTCTTCCCAAGGGAAAAGCCTACCCCCTCTCTCTAAGCCTGAACAAAAGTGATTGGAGGAATTTATTCAGTATAGCCTTAAGTGTGGGTTTATTCTTCCATCATCTGGGGATGGCTTCTTTTTTTTTTTTGTGGAAAAGGATAGGGGCCGATGATGATGATGATGATGTTTGTTTGTATATGTATGTATATACAGTATCTTGCAAAAGTGAGTACACCCCTCACATTTTTGTAAATATTTTATTATATCTTTTCATGTAACAACACTGAAGAAATTATACTTTGCTACAATGTAAAGTAGTGAGTTTACAGCCTGTATAACTGTGTAAATTTGCTGTCCCCTCAAAATAACTCAACACACAGCCATTAATGTCTAAACCCTTGGCAACAAAAGTGAGTACACCCCTAAGAGTAAATGTCCAAATTAGCTATTTTCCCTCGCCGGTGTCATGTGACTCGTTAGTGTTACAGGGTCTCAGGTGTGAATGTGGAGCAGGTGTGTTAAATTTGGTGTTATCGCTCTCACACTCTCTTATACTGGTCACTGGAAGTTCAACATGGCACCTCATGGCAAAGAACTCTGAGGATCTGGAAAAAAGAATTGTTGCTCTACATAAAGATGGCCTAGGCTATAAGAAGATTGCCAAGACCCTGAAACTGAGCTGCAGCACGGTGTGCAAGACCATACAGTGGTTTCACTGGACAGGTTCCTTTCAGAACAGGCCTCGCCATGGTCGACCAAAGAAGTTGAGTGCAAATGCTCAGCTTCCTATCCAGAGGTTGTCTTTGGGAAACAGACGTATGAGTGCTGCCAGCATTGCTGCATAGATTGAGGGGGTGGGGGGTCAGCCTGTTAGTGCTCAGACCATACGCTGCACACTGCATCAAATTGGTCTGCATGGCTGTCATCCCAGAAGGAAGCCTCTTCTAAAGATGATGCACAAGAAAGCCCGCAAACAGTTTGCTGAAGACAAGTAGACTAAGGACATGGATTACTGGAACCATGTCCTGTGGTCCGATGACACCAAGATAAACTTATTTGGTTCAGATGGTGTCAAGCGTGTGTGGCAGCAACCATGTGAGGATTACAAACAAAGACAAGTGTCTCTTGCGTACAGTCAAGCATGGTGGTGGGAATATCATGGTCTGGGCATTCATGAGTGGTGCTGGCACTGGAGAGCTACAGTTCATTGAGGAAACCATGAATACCAACATGTACTGTGACATACTGAAGCAGAGCATGATCCCCCTCCCTTTGGAGACTGGGCTGCAGGGCAGTATTCCAACATGATAACGACTCTAAACACACCTCCAAGACGACCATTGCCTTGCTAAAGAAGCTGAGGGTAAAGGTGATGGACTTGCAAAGCATGTCTCCAGACCTAAACCCTATTAAGCATCTGTGGGGCATCCTCAAATAATAATGGCCACACAAAATAGTGACACTTTGGGCCCAATTTGGGCATTGCTACTTAGGGGTGTACTCACTTTTGTTGCCAACGGTTTAGACATTAATGGCTGTGTGTTGAGTTATTTGAGACAGCAAAGTTACACTGTTATAATGGATGTACACTCACTACTTTACATTGTAGCAAAGTGTCATTTCTTCAGTGTTGTCGAATGAAAAGATATAATAAAATATTTACAAAAATGTGAGGGTTGTACTCACTTTTGTGAGATACCGTGTGTGTGTGTAAATATAAATAAATAAATATATATATATATATTTATTTATATGTGTAACAAAAACTTTGCACTCACTGGTCTTATTTCAAAACACACTTTACTGTGACGTTTTGGAGATAGAGAAACGTCACAGTAAAGTGTGTTTTGAAATAAGACTAGTGAGTGCAAGTTTTTGTTACCTGTATTCCATTTGTTACTAGCACCCTGGCTACCTGGTTTTTGAAAGTGAGAGTGCTCTCCTGTGTGTGTGTGTGTGTGTGTATATATATATATATATATATATATATACACACACAATAAAGAAAGAGTGCACTCCTATGGGTATCCTTTCATCAACACTTTAATAGTGAACGTTTTCGGACCATAAAGTCCGTCCTGAGACAAAGTGTGTATAGTGAGACTTACCCTCCACCAAGTCTCACTGTACATACTTTTTTTTGTCTGAGGACGGACTTTATGGTCCGAAAATGTTCGCTATTAAAGTGAGGTATTGCTGAAAAGATACCCATAGGAGTGCGCTCTTTCTTTATTTTATATACATTATTCTGCTGCACCCTGGGTTGTTGCTTTTGGAAGTCTGGAGTGTGATCTGTTTGGAGATATATATATATATATAGAGAGAGAGACAGAGAGAGAGAGACAGACAGACAGACATGCAATCACTGGATTTTTGAAAAAGGTGCTTTATTCAGCACAAAAAAATGTGACGTTTCGGGGATCAATCACCCCTTCATCAGACCAAACAATGGTCACATTTTTTGTGCTGAATAAATCACCTTTTTCAAAAATCCAGTGAGTGCAAGCTTCTTCTTTTCTGTACTATTTTTTGCCTGCGCTTTTTAAGTGAGAGTGCACTTTTCCTGCTTTATTATATATTTATATATATATATATATATATATATATATATATATATATATATATGTATATGTATTCATAGTAATGACAAATTTCACGAATGATGTGTTCACAACATGAGCATTCTGGACAAAAAAGTATTGTCCACCTTAAAATGCTGCACTATTATCACTTTCTTGTTTTAGTCCGTCTCTTGTGTCTCACAACTTTCAATTTTTTTCTTGACACTTCATCAATCTTGTTTTTCATTTAGGACAGCTGTAACATTTATGAACAATTAACATTCCACGGTTTAATTATGCTGACACCGCTCAGCAACTGGCACTAAAATAGTTTGCACACCACTTGTCTTGCAACGCTCTAATCTGTAAATAGACATGTGTCTCTTGTATGTTTCTGGATAACATGATCTTAGAGGTGGTAAAAAAATTTTTTTTTCCAATATTGATAGGGTGAGCATATCTGGAAGGCAGGTGATCTTCTTGGTGCAGAGTCCAAAAACTGCATGTAGATGCACAAAAAATGAATGGCAATAAATTATGATCATATATAATTTTTGACACACAAATGTTTAATTTCTTATGGGAATTATTGTAATACATGTGTATTTGGCTGCACATTATGATGCAAACACTGCTCAAATAATCTATTCCTGTTTCATAAATTCTAGCCACTATTAATTATATACAAGGAAAGCAGCAAACTTGCATATAATCTTAAGTGAGTTATAAATGCTGGTTTAATAGTAGATGGGGCAAATTTGGGAATCTAGCTGTAAATCATGACCACATTCTTGAAAAATTTGTCTATTTTGTCTTGTGGCATAAATGCTAATATACAGTATCCTCAAGACTGGCAGTGTTTGCTTCTTAACCATGATAAGGGTTTTGTTGTGAATCAAAGGACTAGTAGATACAGAAGAATTGCCTAATAAAAAGACAATGCAATGGCACTTAATGAGCATTAGATTTTTTTTTTTTTTCTGACTGATTAAAAAAAAATAAAAAATCAGTTTGTATCATGTGACAACAATCAGCCAATCGCAGACGCATATAAGTTTACATGGTGAACTCGGCAGAAGCTGGTGTCTCAAAGTGTGCACACAAAGATTGTGTACAATGTGGCAATGAAAGTAAATTGGAAAGTCTCTTAAAGGAGCATTAAATGCAGTAGAATTGCATAACAAGGGCATAATAAAAAGGCAACGCAATAACACTTACTCTGAATTTAAAATAAGCAGTAGATTTGCTTCTGACAAATTTATTTTTTCCCCTGTATCATGTGACATCCATCAGCCAATCAGTAGTAGTATATGTATAACCTGTAAACTTGTGCACATGCTCCGTAGGAACTGGTATGTGACGAACCAAGGTTATCCAACCCTGCGCCAGTCACTTATTTGGCACAGAAAGGGTTATCAGCCCCCCTCTCTGCCACCAATAGGTCACAATTTAGCCACACCAGGCAAGCTTGTGATTCAGTTTAGTGGGTGCAAGAGTTAACCGCACTCCCTTTATCTGTACTAGACGTAAGAGAAATGCCCAACACTCCCTTTTAATGCCACCCACAATAAACTATCAATCCTATAGCTCAAATACTGCCACAACTTAAAATATATTAAAGGGAAAATCCTAAGGAAAAACCCAGACTTTACACATTAACTCTAGAAATACAATTTAGCAGAAAATAACCTAAATTATACAGTTCTAATATCCCAGTCTCTTTCAGTAACGTGGTTCAATTATTAGACAAAGGCCAAACTTAATAAAGGAATTATTTATTATGCCAAAAATATTATGCACAATGCATTATTAATAAAAAGTTGTTACAAATAAAATTACACACGCAAACAGTGTTTTAAAATAAAAAGGAGAAAAACAGAATTGAATACTTTCCTAGTCTTCAAGATCTGTGCCCGGGGATGGCAGGAAAAAGATGGCTCCTTACTTCTGTACAGCAGCTCCCCTTGTAAGAATGAATCTTATTGTTAAAAAATAAGATTCTTAAACCCTACTTTTCAGAGATCAGGTTGCTTAACCACACCCTCCTGGGCGGGCTAAGAAACCCCCCTGTCTTTATGACCTCCAATAGACTAATTTCTTGCCTGAAATTATACAATCCAGTATAATTTCTGCTAGGTAAGAAATTTCTATATTTACATATCTAGAACCTTTTAGTTTTATTGGGAGAATCGGTTTGATATCAAATATGCCATAGGTTGTCATATTTACCTTCCTTTAAGGGTATAGCAGTTTCTCTTGTTAAGTGTATCCAGTCCACGGATCATCCATTACTTATGGGATATTAACTCCTCCCCAACAGGAAGTGCAAGAGGATTCACCCAGCAGAGCTGCTATATAGCTCCTCCCCTAACTGCCATTACCAGTCATTCTCTTGCACCCAACGAATAGATAGGATGTGTGAGAGGACTGTGGTGATTATACTTAGTTTCATACCTTCAATCAAAAGTTTGTTATTTTATAATAGCACCGGAGTGTGTTATTCCTTCTCTGGTAGAATTTGAAGAAGAATCTACCTGAGTTTTTCTATGATTTTAGCCGGAGTAGTTAAGATCATATTGCTGTTTCTCGGCCATCTGAGGAGAGGTAAACTTCAGATCAGGGGACAGCGGGCAGATTAATCTGCAAAGAGGTATGTAGCAGCTTATTATTTTCTGACAATGGAATTGATGAGAAAATTCTGCCATACCGATATAATGTAAACTCAGCCTTAAATGCAGTAGCAGCAACTGGTATCAGGCTGTCATGTATGTATATTTTACACTTCAGTATTCTGGGGAATGGCACTTCACTGGAATTATACTGTATGCATAAAACTTTAGCCTAATTTGCAGGGACTAGCAACAGGCTTTTTAATAACACTCAATTTATTAATGTTAAACGTTTTTTGCTGGCATGTAAAATCGTTTAATTTTCTGAGGTACTGGGTGAAAAAATGTTTTGGGCACTATTTTTTTCCACTTGGCAGTCGTTTTATTTAATTTATGACAGTTTACTGATCTCTCTCACTGTTATGTGTGAGGGGGAGGCTATCAGGGTTAGTTATCCTTTGCTAATGGGAGCAATCCTTTGCTAAAATTGTGTTTTTTTACAAAGATTTGATGCTATAACTTTTCAGTTTATTAATTTTCAACTGTCATAACTTTTTCTGTGCTTCTTATAGGCACAGTACGTTTTCATATTATAGTAAATTACTTGAAAAGTATTTCCAAGTTGCTAGTTTATTTGCTAGTGTGTTAAACATGTCTGATTCAGATGAAGATATCTGTGCTATATGTGCTAAAGCCAAAGTGGAGCCCAATAGAAATTTATGTACTAACTGTATTGATGCTACTTTAAATAAAAGTCAATCTGTACAAATTGAACATATTTCACCAAACAACGAGGGGAGAGTTATGCCGACTAACTCGCCTCACGTGTCAGTACCTGCATCTCCCGCTCGGGAGGTGCGTGATATTGTAGCGCCGAGTACATCTGGGCGGCCATTACGAATCACATTACAGGATATGGCTACTGTTATGACTGAAGTTTTGGCTAAATTACCAGAACTAAGAGGTAAGCGTGATCACTCTGGGGTGAGAACAGAGTGCGCTGATAATATTAGGGCCATGTCAGACACTGCGTCACAATTTGCAGAACATGAGGACGGAGAGCTTCATTCTGCGGGTGACGGTTCTGATCCAAACAAACTGGATTCAGATATTTCAAATTTTAAATTTAAGCTGGAAAACCTCCGTGTATTACTAGGGGAGGTGTTAGCGGCTCTGAATGATTGTAACACAGTTGCAATACCAGAGAAAATGTGTAGGTTGGATAAATATTTTGCGGTACCGGCGAGTACTGACGTTTTTCCTATACCTAAGAGACTTACTGAAATTGTTACTAAGGAGTGGGATAGACCCGGTGTGCCGTTCTCACCCCCTCCGATATTTAGAAAGATGTTTCCAATAGACGCCACCACACAGAACTTATGGCAAACGGTCCCTAAGGTGGAGGGAGCAGTTTCTACTTTAGCTAAGCGTACCACTATCCCGGTGGAGGATAGCTGTGCCTTTTCAGATCCAATGGATAAAAAGTTAGAGGGTTACCTTAAGAAAATGTTTGTTCAACAAGATTTTATATTGCAACCTCTTGCATGCATTGCGCCTGTCACGGCTGCAGCAGCATTCTGGTTTGAGTCTCTGGAAGAGACACTTGAATCAGCTCCATTAGATGAGATTACACACAAGCTTAAAGCCCTTAAGTTAGCTAACTCATTTATTTCAGATGCCGTAGTACATTTAACTAAACTTACGGCTAAGAATTCCGGATTCGCCATTCAGGCACGCAGAGCACTGTGGCTAAAATCCTGGTCAGCTGACGTTACTTCTAAATCTAAATTGCTTAATATACCTTTCAAAGGGCAGACCTTATTCGGGCCCGGGTTGAAAGAAATTATCGCTGACATTACAGGAGGTAAAGGCCATGCCCTGCCTCAAGACAGAGCCAAACCTAAGGCTAGACAGTCTAATTTTCATTCCTTTCGTAATTTCAAAGCAGGAGCAGCATCAACTTCCTCTGCACCAAAACAGGAAGGAGCTGTTGCTCGCTACAGACAAGGCTGGAGACCTAACCAGTCCTGGAACAAGGGCAAGCAGGCCAGGAAACCTGCTGCTGCCCCTAAGACAGCATGAATCGAGGGCCCCCGATCCGGGAACGGATCTAGTGGGGGGCAGACTTTCTCTCTTCGCCCAGGCTTGGGCAAGAGATGTCCAGGATCCCTGGGCGTTAGAGATCATATCTCAGGGATACCTTCTAGACTTCAAATTCTCTCCCCCAAGAGGGAGATTTCATCTGTCAAGGTTGTCAACAAACCAAATAAAGAAAGAGGCGTTTCTACGCTGCGTACAAGATCTTTTATTAATGGGAGTGATCCATCCGGTTCCGCGGTCGGAACAAGGACAAGGGTTTTACTCAAATCTGTTTGTGGTTCCCAAAAAAGAGGGAACTTTCAGGCCAATCTTGGATTTAAAGATCCTAAACAAATTCCTAAGAGTTCCATCGTTCAAAATGGAAACTATTCGGACAATTTTACCCATGATCCAAAAGGGTCAGTACATGACCACAGTGGATTTAAAGGATGCTTACCTTCACATACCGATTCACAAAGATCATTACCGGTATCTAAGGTTTGCCTTTCTAGACAGGCATTACCAGTTTGTAGCTCTTCCATTCGGATTGGCTACGGCTCCGAGAATCTTCACAAAGGTTCTGGGTGCTCTTCTGGCGGTACTAAGACCGCGAGGAATTGCGGTAGCTCCGTACCTAGACGACATTCTGATACAAGCTTCAAGCTTTCAAACTGCCAAGTCTCATACAGAGTTAGTACTGGCATTTCTAAGGTCGCATGGATGGAAGGTGAACGAAAAGAAGAGTTCTCTCTTTCCACTCACAAGAGTTCCCTTCTTGGGGACTCTTATAGATTCTGTAGAAATGAAGATTTACCTGACAGAAGACAGGTTAACAAAGCTTCAAAATGCATGCCGTGTCCTTCATTCCATTCAACACCCGTCAGTAGCTCAATGCATGGAGGTGATCGGCTTAATGGTAGCAGCAATGGACATAGTACCCTTTGCACGCCTACATCTCAGACCGCTGCAATTGTGCATGCTAAGTCAGTGGAATGGGGATTACTCAGACTTGTCCCCTACTCTGAATCTGGATCAAGAGACCAGAAATTCTCTTCTATGGTGGCTTTCTCGGCCACATCTGTCCAGGGTGATGCCATTCAGCAGGCCGGACTGGACAATTGTAACAACAGACGCCAGCCTACTAGGTTGGGGCGCTGTCTGGAATTCTCTGAAGGCTCAGGGACAATGGAATCAGGAGGAGAGTCTCCTGCCAATAAACATTCTGGAATTGAGAGCAGTTCTCAATGCCCTTCTGGCTTGGCCCCAGTTAACAACTCGGGGGTTCATCAGGTTTCAGTCGGACAACATCACGACTGTAGCTTACATCAACCATCAGGGAGGGACAAGAAGCTCCCTAGCAATGATGGAAGTATCAAAGATAATTCGCTGGGCAGAGTCTCACTCTTGCCACCTGTCAGCAATCCACATCCCGGGAGTGGAGAACTGGGAGGCGGATTTCTTAAGTCGTCAGACTTTTCATCCGGGGGAGTGGGAACTTCATCCGGAGGTCTTTGCCCAAATACTTCGACGTTGGGGCAAACCAGAGATAGATCTCATGGCGTCTCGACAGAACGCCAAGCTTCCTCGTTACGGGTCCAGATCCAGGGATCCGGGAGCGGTTTCTGATAGATGCTTTGACAGCACCTTGGACCTTCGGGATGGCTTATGTGTTTCCACCCTTCCCGATGCTTCCTCGATTGATTGCCAGAATCAAACAGGAGAGAGCATCAGTGATTCTAATAGCGCCTGCATGGCCACGCAGGACTTGGTATGCAGATCTAGTGGACATGTCATCCTGTCCACCTTGGTCGCTACCTCTGAAACAGGACCTTGTGATCCAGGGTCCCTTCAAACATCAAAATCTAATTTCTCTGAAGCTGACTGCTTGGAAATTGAACGCTTGATTTTATCAAAACGTGGTTTTTCTGAGTCAGTTATTGATACCTTAATACAGGCTAGGAAGCCTGTTACCAGAAAGATTTACCATAAGATATGGCGCAAATACTTATATTGGTGCGAATCCAAGAGTTACTCATGGAGTAAGGTTAGGATTCAGAGGATATTGTCTTTTGTACAAGAAGGTTTAGAAAAGGGTTTATCCGCTAGTTCCTTAAAGGGACAGATTTCAGCTCTGTCCATTCTTTTACACAAACGTCTGTCAGAAGTTCCGGACGTTCAAGCTTTTTGTCAGGCTTTAGCTAGGATCAAGCCTGTGTTTAAAACTGTTGCTCCACCATGGAGTTTGAACTTAGTTCTTAATGTTTTACACGGGGTTCCGTTTGAACCCCTTCATTCCATTGATATCAAGTTGTTATTTTGGAAAGTTCTGTTTTTAATGGCGATTTCCTCGGCTCGAAGAGTCTCTGAGTTATCTGCCTTACATTGTGATTCTCCTTATCTGATTTTTCATTCAGACAAGGTAGTTTTGCGTACTAAACCTGGATTCCTACCTAAGGTGGTCACTAACAGGAATATCAATCAAGAGATTGTGGTTCCATCTTTGTGTCCTAATCCTTCTTCGAAAAAGGAACGTCTGCTACACAATCTAGATGTAGTCAGTGCCCTGAAATTTTATCTACAGGCAACTAAGGATTTTCGACAAACGTCTTCCCTGTTTGTCGTTTATTCTGGTCAGAGGAGAGGTCAAAAAGCTTCGGCTACCTCTCTCTCCTTTTGGCTTCGTAGCATAATACGGTTAGCCTATGAGACTGCTGGACAGCAGCCTCCTGAAAGAATTACAGCACATTCTACTAGAGCTGTGGCTTCCACTTGGGCCTTTAAGAATGAGGCTTCTGTTGAACAGATTTGCAAGGCTGCAACTTGGTCTTCTCTTCATACTTTTTCCAAATTTTACAAATTTGACACTTTTGCTTCTTCGGAGGCTGTTTTTGGGAGAAAGATTCTTCAGGCAGTGGTTCCTTCCGTATAAAGTGCCTGCCTGTCCCTCCCGTCATCCGTGTACTTTAGCTTTGGTATTGGTATCCCATAAGTAATGGATGATCCGTGGACTGGATACACTTAACAAGAGAAAACATAATTTATGCTTACCTGATAAATTTATTTCTCTTGTAGTGTATCCAGTCCACGGCCCGCCCTGTCACTTTAAGGCAGGTAATTTTTCCATTAAACTACAGTCACCACTGCACCCTATGGTTTTCCTTTCTCTGCATGTTTTCGGTCGAATGACTGGTAATGGCAGTTAGGGGAGGAGCTATATAGCAGCTCTGCTGGGTGAATCCTCTTGCACTTCCTGTTGGGGAGGAGTTAATATCCCATAAGTAATGGATGATCTGTGGACTGGATACACTACAAGAGAAATAAATTTATCAGGTAAGCATAAATTATGTTTTTAACACACATATATACATAACCCATGTCCCTTTATTGACCTCCTCAGGAGATGTGCTGGGGGGCCCTGTTCTACATCATGCCCTGCTGCTGACAGCTTAGGCCATAAAAGTCTGTTCTGTTTACACTGCCAAGCATTTATGATGCTCCTGGCACTTCAAAGAAGACACAAACACAATTCTTCTTGAAAAACAAATAACTGTTTTGAGTCCAAGCTACACAAAGTTAACTCCTTAGCAGCTGAATCCTGAGATATTCGTGACATGGTACCTCAAAGTTTGCATATAAAAACAATGTGCAAAATTTGATAATGAAAGTAAACTGGAAAGTCTGTTAAAGTTGCGTGCTCTATCTGAATCATAAAACTTAACTTCTGACTTCATTGTCATGTTGAACGTGTATTACCAGTATATTTGCTGTACTTTTAAATGCGTTAATTAAAAAATAAAATTGTTTAACTTTTTCCCAGGTTGGATCTTCTTCCTTTTTATGCAAGATTGGTTGCCACTTTGCACCCGTGTATGTCAGATGTTGCAGAAGACCTTTGTTCAATGCTTAAGGGAGATTTCAGATTTCATGTAAGTTGCCGTGTCTAATTAAATCTGTAGATATGTTCATGTGAATATAATATTTAGTATGAAATTACTTTTTTCTTTCGTAAGGTGGTTAGAGTCCGTGAGCCATTACTCATGGCCACTTGGAGGAGGCAAAGATTCATAAACCTCTAAGAGCACTTAATCCCTCCCACCTCTCTGGTGTTCTAGTCTTTTCTTTGCCTCCACAGAAGAAAGGTATAGACTTTAGATTCTCCAGATTCTTCGTTGAGAGAGGTCTTGAGGCCAATTTAGGGCCCATTTTCCCCCTCAGAGCTGCTACTGAGAGACAGAGGGGAGACTGGAGTATTGGGCAGTGACAAAATGAATCCCATTAAAAACGTAGTTATAAGCCTTCCACAGGTGTCGCGGGGACTAGTCCTGTATCCTCCTCCTTTTGGGTCATCAATATACTCCACACACAGATCCTCTGCTGTGAGGTACACATCACTGGATAGGCTCTCTTCCGGAAGCAGTCTTTTTTGCATCCAGTATCCAAGGTAGAGTGAGTGCATCTGAGGCAAGTGCACTCACATAGCCCACAGGCTATTAGAAGTTAAACCAATATTATAGCCAAGGGACATACACATATAACAGACTAATTCCACCTTTATTACTTAGACTTTTCATACTTAGTCTAGTAATTATGGAAATTGCATTATGTGGTAAAAGTTGCTATTTATTATTCAGCTAATTCACCTGGAAGTTTTATCTAAATGTAACCTTATTTCCATCTAAAGGGGAGGAGAGTCCACAGCTTCATTCATTACTTGTGGGAATTAAGAACCTAGCCACCAGGAGGAGGTAAAGACACCCCAGCCAAAGGCTTAAATACCTCCCCACTCCCCTCATCCCCCAGTCATTCTTTGCCTTTCGTCACAGGGTTTTTCTGTGGTCCGGGTCTAAGGAGGTGGTGAGTGCCCTGTCCATTGGAACTATAAAGGTGCCATTTATATATTATATCTAGTCTGTAATAAAAGCTTGAGCTATGGAGGACTCTGACATGTTGGAGGGTACTCCCTCTTTTAACAAAGTCTAATACCTGTGTTTACTGTGAGGAGGTTCTGGTAGATCCACCTGCTCAACTCTGTTCCACATGCCTTGACAAGATTACTACATCTAGAAAGAATAAGATGTTTAGTACTACTGAGCCGTCCACCTCCCAAGGGTTCTTCGTCTCGTGAGGTGCATTCTCTACATTCATCTCCGATTACACATGCAGCTCCCCAGGGCACGACTAATCCTCCTGAAGGAGAGGGGCGCTGGCCGTCAGATATTGCGGATCAACTGCAAACGGCGTTGTCTGCGGTGATTAGTTCCTTACCAAGTTCTGCTTAGCACAAGCGTAAGGTAAAACATTGTGGCCCGGCCCAGGGGTCATCTACTCCAATGGATATATCGGAAAGATCATCCGCTGACAAGGACAACTCCGACTCTTCGGAGGACGTCCCTTCTGGGTCGGAGTCTGTGTCATCTAAACCGGCGGCTGCGGAGGAACCAGACTTTAGGTTTAGAATGGAAAATTTACTCTCTTTACTGAAACAAGTGCTTGCTACGCTGGAGGTTCCGGAACCGGAACTACCGGAGGAACCTTCAATTGCTTAACTTGATAAAGTATATGAGAACAGGGCGGTGCCTCAGACCTTCCCGGTTCCTGTTAAGATGGCTAACATTAATAAGAATGAATGGGAGAAATTGGGTTCATCCTTTTCCCCTTTCTCTTCTTTTAAGAAACTGTTCCCCATTCCGGACTCTCAGCTCGAGCTATGGGGGACTGTCCCTAAGGTGGATGGTGCTATCTCCACGCTCACAAAGCGTACGACGATCCCTCTCGAGGATAGTTCGTCGTTTAAGGAGCCCATGGATAAAAAGTTAGAAAACATGTTGAGAAAGATGTTTCAGCACAAGGGGTTTTTTTTATCAGCCAGCAGCGGCGGTAGCTGGAGCTGCAACATATTGGTGCAAATGCCTGTCTGAGATGGTCGAGAGGGAGACTCTCCTTGACAAGATACAGGATAGAATTAAACCTTGAGGGTAGATAATTCTTTTATTTGTGACGCCAATATGCAGATTATTCGCCTGAATGCAAAAATATCAGGTTTTTCTGTCCTAGCACATAGGGCTCTGTGGCTAAAGTCATGGTCTGTGGGCATGACCTCTAAATTTAGGCTTCTATCCCTTCCCTTTCAGGACTGGTCCAGGACTGGACTCGATCATATCCACGGTCACGGGAGGCAAGGGTGCCTTCCTGCCACAGGATAAGAAGGCTAAACCTAAGGGATCTACTTTTCGTCCCTTTTGTTCGGACAAGGCCCAGCAGCTTGTGGTGAAAGTGTAGCAGTCTAAGGGAACTTGGAAGCCTGCTCAGTCTTGGAATAAGTCCAAGCAGAACAAGACCCCTGACTAGACAAAATCGTCATGAAGGGGCAGCCCTCGACCGATCAACAGACCGAGTAGGGGGCAGATTATCTCTCTTCTCAGAAGTCTGGTTGCAGGATATTCAGGACCCTTGGGTTCTGGAGGTAATCGCCCAGGGGTACAGGATAGGGTTCAGATTTCATCCGACTTGGGGCAGATTCCTCTTTTCAAACCTGTCTTCAAGACCAGAAAAGAGGGACGCCTTTCTAGAATGTGTGAGGGATCTCTCTTCTCTAGGAGAAATTGTACCAGTACCTCCAGCAGAGAGAGGTCTAGGGTACTATTCAAACCTTTTTGTGGTCCCAAAGAAGGAGGGCACGTTTCGCCCGATTCTGGACCTAAAAAGTTGAAACAAATCTCTGGCCATCAGATCTATTCTGCACCTAGTTCAGGAGGGACAGTTCATGACAACAATAGACTTGAAGGATGCCTACCTTCATGTGCCAATCCACAGGGATCACTTCAGGTTCCTGAGATTTGCGTTTCTGGACCAACACTTCCAGCTTTTGGCCCTTCCCTTCGGTCTGGCGACGGCCCCGAGAGTCTTCACGAAGGTTCTGGGGGCGCTGCTTGCAGTAGCAAGATCCAGAGGCATTGCTGTGGCGCTTTATCTGGATGACATCCTAGTCCAGGAGCAGACGCTCAGTCTTGCAGAGGAACACTCGAGGGCTCTCCTTTTTCTTCTCCAATCTCACGGATGGAAGATAAACTCAGGAAAGAGTTCCCTGGTTCCCAGCAACAGGGTGGAATTCCTGGGCATGGTAATAGACTCTATATCCATGAAGATATTTCTGACAGATCAGAGACGCACGCAAATTGTGTCCACCTGTCTTGTCCTTCAGTCCTCCTCAATACCCTCTGTGGCTCAGTGTATGGAGGTGATTGGGCTCATGGTATCCAGCATCGATGTCATTCCATTTGTCAGGTTCCACCTCTGACCTCTTCAGCTGTGTATGTTGAAGCAGTGGAACGGCGATCACTCAGACCTATCCCTACGTATTTCTCTGGACAATCAGATGAGGGAATCCCTCTCTTGGTGGATCCACTCGGAACTGTCCCAGGGGACATCCTTCTTGAAGCCGTCCTGGGAGATTGTGACCACGGACGCGAGTCTGACAGGATGGGGGGCTGTTTTGGGTTCCAGGTTGGCACAAGGAAGGTTGTCTTGAGAGGAGTCTCTCCTCCCGATCAATATTCTGGAACTTCGAGCGATCCACAATGCTCTGAAAGCTTGGCCTCTCCTGGGGGTCGTTCGGCTTCATTAGATTCCAGACAGACATTACCTCGGTGGCCTACATCAACCATCAGGGGGGATGTGAAGCTCCCTAGAAATGAAGGAGTTATCTCGGATATTGGTATGGGCAGAGTCCCACAACTGGGAAGCGGATTTTCTCAGCAGACAATCCTTCCATCCGGGTGAATGGTCTCTCCACCCCGAGGTGTTTGAGGAGATCGTGGAGATTGAACGCTTAGTCTTAGCCAAGAGAGGATTCTCTGAGAGAGTGATTGATACTCTCATTCAGGCCAGGATTTCAGACAATCTACATCTCTCTTTGTGGTGTATTCAGGGAAGCGCAAGGGGCAGAGAGACTCTTCAAATTCTTTGTCCTTTTGGTTGATTAGCATGATTCGCTTGGCCTATGAGACAGCGGGACATAAGCCTCCTCAGAGGATCACGGCTTATTCGAGAGCTGTGGCTTCTTCTTGGGCCTTCAAGAATGAGGCCTCTATGGATCGGATTTGTAAGGCGGCTACCTGGTCCTTCTTACATACTTTTACAAAAATTTACGTTTTTGCTTCGGCAGAAGCAGTTTTTGGGAGAGAGGTTTTGCAGGCTGTGGTGCCCTCAGAATAGGATCCGCTTCCTTTGCGCTCCTGTTGTTCATTCAGTGTCGTCTACAGCTTGGGTATTTGTTTCCCACAAGAAATGAATGAAGTCGTGGACTCCCCTCCCCTTTAGATTGAAAACATAAATTACTGTTTGTAACTGGGCTATTTCCATCTTTTTTTTTAATTTCCTTAGCTTTTTCTTTGTTTGAGTGCAACTGCCATTTTTTAAATGTCTTATTACTGAAGGGTAAGATATTTTTATTAATTATTTTGCCAGACTAGATTTTTTTTTTAGTAAATTTGACTCTTTATCTTGGAACAGATGTTTCTAACCTTAGAGTGTCCCTTTAAAGGGACACTCAAGTCAAAATTAAACTTTCATGATTCAGATAGAGCAGGTCATTTTATAAAACTTTCCAATTTACTTCTATTAACAAAACGTGCTCAGTCTTTTTTTTATATTTATACTTTATGAGTCACTTGCTCCAACTGATCATGCGCAAGAATTCACAGTATATACGTATATGCATTTGTGATTGGCTGATGGCTGTCACATGATACAGGGGGAGTGGCAATAGACATAACTAACTTCAAATCCATTACTCATTTGAAGTTCAGGCTTAGTGCTATTGCATTGTGTTTTTATCATGCATTTGTTGATTATGCAAATCTACTGTATTTACTGGTCCTTTAAGTAGGTACATGTATACTACATCTGATGTTTGCCATGTACGAATTTTGAAACTTTGTATAAACCTATGTATATGTTGTTACATTTCAGGTTCTACCCTGAAAATAGTTTGGATATCCGGACTGATTCTCTTATCCTTCAAGAGATCAAGTGTTTTGTTCTCTTTGAATCAGAGGCCCTCTGATTGACCAAAGTTCCTATCCAAATGTTGTCTATGATCTTTGAGTGGCAACATTTACAAAAGGATTTGGAGTATAGGGACATTTTTAATCCTATTACCTGTGTAATGTCAGGATCAAGAGATTTTCCCCTTAATCAAGGGTAAGTTTATGACTATTATAGACCTCTAGGATTCTTATCTGCACATCCCTATACATAGGGATTATTTTCAGTTCCTAAGGTTTTGTATATCAGCAAAACTCTATATCTGTTTACCACTCTGTGTGGGATACACTTTTTTGCTGGTGATTACAATCTGGACATTTCAGTTACTCCTTATCTGGCTGATATCTAGTGCAAGCGTATTTTCTGTCAACAGCTGTTTCTCTTACTCTTAAATCTCTGTCTTTTAAGACAATAGTTGGAGTATCAATTTACCTATAACTCCTTATATCCTTCCAAGAGGGTAGCGTAGCATTTACAGGAGTTATAATAGACTCAATCCTTATGCATCTATTTTCCTGACGAAATGTTGCATTATTACGATTCTGAGGGTGTGTTTCTTCCTTCAATAAGCTCCATCCATTGGTAGATCAGTGCATGGAGGTGGTGGGTCTTTTGGAGGCTGCTTCAGTCTGTTTCTTTAGCCCCCTCTTCACTCAAGACCCTATTAATGGCTGTTATGAATACCTCGATTTAGATGCTAAGGGGTTAATTCTCTTTAGCCTGTGAGCTAAAAACAGTTGTTTAATGCTGACATATTTTTAGAAGATGCCTTGCGAGGCGACTGTAACCACATACTGCTCCCATTAGGGTGTTGGTGGGAGAGAGGAGAGAGGGTGGAAACAGTCTGCTTCTTCCCCCTCCCTTTTTTTCTATCCTCACGCTGCCCAAGTGTATAAGGGTAAGACAGGATAATGTTTAAGGAATAGGAATAGGGAACCTAGCTTGGGAACTTGCTCTCATAGGCTAGGTTTATGTTTAGACTGTTACTGGGAGGGGTTGGGGTAAAGTTGAGAGTAATACTCTCTTCTAAATGTAAAATGTGAGAATTGGCTACATGTGGGAAATGTAAATGTTGCTTGCATTTAGGGGATAAGTGGTATAATTACAGACAGTTTTTTGTTTTTTAAGAAGAACTGTGTGTTGATAGGTAGGCATATGATTTCCATTTGATGTGTCAGATCCCCTAATAAATAGTTTCTTAGTCCCACTTGACTAAATGTTATCATATAGGCATTGGTGCATTCAGCCATTAAAAAGTGTCAGCTCTAGAGCCACAGAGCAGTGCTTCTTCCCAGAAACCAATCAGGTCAATAAAGGGACATGGGTACAATGTTAGATATGTGTTTAAAACATGTTATAACATTAGATGAAGGGAAATATGGCAACCATGTCATATTTGGTATCAAACTGATTCTTACAATGTAAATAAGAGATTTCCTTTCTGTCTAGATGAAAATGGATGTATCTAGCAGAAATGATGTGTTCTCTGATTTCAGGCAAAGACTTAGTTTATGGACTGTCGTAAAAGATAGGGGGCTTCCCAGCCCCTGCAAAGAGGGTTGGGCAAGCAACCTGATCTCCTGAAAATTGTATAAACTTTTGTGTTTTAACATGTAAAATGGTCATTCTTACAAGGGAAGCTGTTACGAACGGAGTAAGGACCCATTGCCTCATGCCATCTCCTTGGCACAGATATTAGGACTAGTAAAGTATAAAATCTGCTATTTCTCCCTTTTATTTTAAAACGGTTTGCTTGTGTGTAATTTTACTTGTAACAGCTTTTTATTAATAATGCATTGTGTATAATATTTTTGGCATAATAAATAATTCATTTATTAAGCTTTGACCTTTGTCTAATATTTGAACCATGTTACTGAAAGAGACTGATAGTGTTAGTACTGTGATTTTATGTTATTTTTTTGCTAAATTGTAATCTGGGATTTAATTTCTAAGGTTCTGGGTTTTGCTTAAGATTTCCCATATCATATAATCTTAAGTGATTACAGCTAGTTATAGTTTTAGTTTAGTGTGGGTGCCATTAAAGGCAAGATTTGGGCATTTCTTTTACGTCTAGTACAGACTAGAGAGTGTTGTTAACCCTTGCACCCACTGAGCTAAGTCACAAGCTTGCCTGGCGTGGCTAGATTGTGACAGATTAGTGACAGTAGAAGGAGTCTGATAACCCTTTCTGTGCCAAACAAGTGACTGGCGCAGGGTTGGCTAACTCTGGTCATCACAATGGCTATGCTACATTAGTAGCTAATAAATTATCTACATTTGTACACAGATTGCTTTGGATTTCTCCATCAGTCAATCTCTTTCTTAAAGACACAATGTCTGTCTTTGGCCCTTGGGACATCCTTCCTTTGTTAGTCTTTGTCTTTTTTACCAGCAAATTCCGGTCTCTCAGTCTGGGGGGTGGTCTCGATTTCTCGAAGATTGCAAGGAGTTTGGTATCACCTTGAGGCAAAGTTACCAATCAATATTCCAGAACTTTGAGCAGTTATCGGGCTAGTCAGCGCTGGCCTCTTTTGAAGGAGGAAAGTTTATCCGTTTCCAGTCGGACAATATCATGGTGCTGATCTACATAAGTCTATTACTCTGTCTTGGGCAGAGAGGAATTATAGATCCCTATTGGCAATCACAATACCATGTGTGAACATTTGGGAGGGGGATCATTCCAGCAGTTGATCGGTCCATTCATGAGAGTGGTCTATCCATAGGACATTGTGGTTGATTATTGATCTAATTGGCTTACATGACTTAGTTTTAATGGCCTCTCACTTAAATCTCATAGTTCCAAGCTATTGTGCAAGATCAAAAGATCCTAGGTTCACATATTGGTCACCTTGGTATGTCCATGGGACTTTCATCTAGCATACCTGTTTGCTTTTATTTCAAGAGTCTTCATTGGATGAAACAGGAGTCAACGGTCGTAATATTAGTTGCTCCAGCCTGCCACCACAAGACTTGGTATGTGGACCTAGTGCAAATGTCCTTTTGTTTTCCATAGTTATTTTCCTCTGAGACAGATTCTGTTGTCTTAAGGTTTTCTTCTCTATCAAGGTCTCAAATCTCTAATTTAATGGCGTGGACTTTGAATGCCTAGTTTTGGAACGAAGAGATTTATTTGATTCAGTAATTTAAAATTCCTAGAATCCTTAAGTTTTCAGGAAGACCTTGTCAAGTGTTTGTCCACTATTTTCTGGCTTATATCTTTTTCATAGGACGTTAGCTAAACTTCCTGAGGTTCAGACTTTTGTTCAGGCGTTAGTTAGAATTATACTTCAGTGAAAAAGAAAACAAGGGCGCCTTTCGTGTGAAACTGATGATATTAAAAATAGATATACACTAAAGAAACATACTCACAAGTATGGCAGCACCCAATTGTGCTTAGTGGGGCGTTCTGGGAACTCAGTGTCCCAGCTCACTGATCCATAGAGCAGAGATTCGCCTTTGATCGCTCCTTATGCTATGAGCTGGATAATAAAGCTCAGACTCCCAGATGTCTCAAAAAATTAAGATTTCTAATTATAAAATACATTTAAAACCAGAGGGCATAACATGTTCCCTGTGTATATTTAAAAACAGTTGCACAACGCGTTTCTCAGCTCTCCACCCTGTCATCTGAACTTACTTTTCTATATATTACAATGTTCTTGTCTTGAAACCTTTGCATTACATTGCTGTTGTCTATTAACTGGGAAAGTACTCTTTCTTTTAGCAATCTTTAACATAAATGACTTGATTTATCAAGAGAGGGCGGACAGTGGTGTACATATTCGCCCCTTTCCGCCCCAGCTCGCCTCTGGTGAGCAGCAATCCACTGCCGGAATTTACCATTGCACACGATAGATATTTTGCTTTTGCGTGCAACACCGCCCCCTGTCCGCTGCTTGATAATTACTGAATGCAGGTTCTCTTGTGCAGTCGTAGAGGAGAAGGCTTGATAAATGGAGCCCATAGAGTTTTTAAATCGTTAACCTTGTCTGTGATTCTACATTTTTCACTATCACAAGTTGAATGCTATACTTTTTACTAAATATAATTTTGTTTCCTATAGGAAAATACCCATCAAGAGATGGTTGTTCCTCCATTGTGTTCAGATCCTCTATATTTTGATTATAGTAAACACTTTAAAGTCCTATCTCCAAACAACTATAGATTTCAATTACAAGAATGGCAGTGCGGTGTACGCTTCCTGCTCTTTTGGTCACATTCAGTCATTCCAGCCTCCAAGAGATAAAGATCCAACAAAGTGCGGTAACATCAAATGCTGAGAGGCACAAATGGAAAATACTTATAAGGTTAAAAAATGAAAATTTTATATTTATTACTGAATCACCAGCAGGACATCCGTATCGTACAGCCTAAAAGGTTTATTAAGAACAAGGTTAAAAGGCTTTTTTAAAGATTTTTTTAAATATTACATAATTTTCTTTCCTATGACATGGAGAGTCAACAACTGAATTCCAATTACTAGTGGGATATTCAACTCCTGGCCAGCAGCATGAGGCAAAGAGTACCTCAGCAAAGCTGTTAAGTGTAACTGCCTAACCCATAGCCCCCAGTCATTCTCTTTGCCTCTGTCAATGGAGGTTGTGCAAAGTTGGTGTCTGAAGATTTAAATCCTTTATGGGTACTTTTCCCTGCACCCAAGGATTGGGGTCTAGCTGTGTCCATGTCAATCTCTTGAGTAAGAGTAATGGTGGCTTTTAGCAGTTAAAAAGTGTTGAAAGTCTTTGATTTACTTTTAACACTTTGCTACCCCTTTGCAGAATGCCAGAGTTAGTTACTCTGTTCTTTCTTTTCCTACAGGTTTATGAGAGGGAGTGAAGACGCCTGCCACACCTAAGGATCAGCATCTATTATGCAGTTGGATCTAAGGTAAGTGCTTTTGCCTTCTAGGTACGGAAGGATAGCAGCACTTAAGAGGTTACTCCTCTTTTTCAGATCCTTCCTTTGGGACTTAATTCTCCTTATTAAGGACATGGCGCTTGTGTATTTTTATATAGTATGAGAGAGGTCAGTTTATATGGGGAGTTCACTTGGCCAGGGGAGTTCATGGGTTAACAGTAAAGGACTTTTTATTGGTTACCTACTAGGTTCAGGACTTAACATATATCTTATTTATTGTTGGGCCACTTGATTACCAATTATATTAAATGGACTTGATACTTAAACTGCAGCTTTCTTCGCGCTCTATTTAGAGCTGTGTAAATTTCTGTGACATAGTTTTTTCTGGTTTGCCGATCATGTGTCGACCGCACTTCCTCTTTTACGGAGCGGTTAAAGATTTTAGTACAGCCGTCTTTGTCTCTACTTGAACATCTTTTGAATCGGCTTCTGTTTATCAGCTCCCCAGATTATCAGAGGAGAAAATCACTGCTAGAGAGTTGCTCTTACTAGTGGGATTTTTTTTTCTGGCCGGTAGGAGCCTCAGGCATCTGAGGCAATTTTTTCAAGTTTATATTTTTATTTATATATTTGAATTCAATTCTAGTATTTAATATTTACTATTTAATATTACTATTTATCTGAAAGATGAAAAATTTAGTTTTTTACATTAAAATGTATATGCTTGGAAATTGCTAGTGGGACCTGTTATCTAAGCTATGGATACAGATCAGGATCCGTCTATCTCTACGGATAGATGTTTGTTTTGTTTAGACAACCAGATTGCCCTACCTATTCAGTTTTGTTCCTCTTGTTTAGAAAAAAACATTAAAATGTAAAAAGAAATTCTCCCTTCTGAGCCAAGTGTCTCTCAAGATACTGTGCCTGACATGCTGCAGCTTTCTCCTTAGACGTCCCAAGCCTTAGTGCCTTCTATGTCCTCTCATCTACCTGGGGGTGTTTATTTACCTGGGGATTTTGCAGCTCAGATTTCTTCTGCTGTAACAGCGGCTTTGTCAGCTTTCCCTTCATCGGGTAAGCGTAAGAAAAAATCTGCCTGATGGTAAGGCTTCTGTCTCTCCAAAACGCCAAGGTTCCAAAAGTACGGTTCAAGGTCAAGAGATCCGTTCTGATAGATGCTCTAGCGGTTCCTTGGAGGTTTTCTCAGGCTTATCTGTTTCCCCCGTTTGCTCTCCTTCCACGAGTCATTGCTCGTATCAAACGGGAGAGAGCATCAGTGATTCTAATAGCTCCTGCATGGCCTCGCAGGATCTGGTTCGCTGATCTAGTAAGGATGTCATCTCTACCTCCTTGGAGGTTACCTCAGAGGAAAGACCTTCTACTTCTCTATCCTCTGTCCTTTTCTCTATCCAAACCTAAATTCTATGAAGCTAACTGCTTGGAGATTGAACGCCTAGTTCTGTCTAAACATGTTTTTTCTCCAGCGGTCATTGAAACTATGATACAGGCTTGAAAACCGGTTACTCGCAAGATTTTCCCTAAGATATGGCGTAAATATCTTTACTGGTGTGAATCTACGGGATTCTCCTGGAGCCGGGTGTGGATTCCCTGGATTTTGCCTTTTCTTCAGGATGGACTGGATAAGGGTTTATCGGTCAGTACCCTAAAGGGTCAGATTTCTGCATTATCTATCCTTTTGCACAAATGTCTGGCAGACCTCCCAGATGTTCAAGGCTTTGTACAGGCCCTGGTTAGAATCAGGACTGTGTTTAAACCTGTTATCCTGGAAAGTTTTGTTTCTTGTTGCCATTTCTTCCGCTCGCAGAGTGTCTGAGCTTTCAGCTCTGCAGTGTGATTCCCCCTACCTTATTTTTCATGCTGATAAGGCGGTCCTTCATACTAAATTGGGGTTTCTCCCTAAGGTGGTGTCGGATCGAAATATTAATCAAGAAATCGTTGTCTCTTCTTTTTGTCCTAATCCTTCCTCTCATAAGGAATGTCTTTGCATAACTTGGATGTTGTGCAATCTCTAAAATTTTACTTACAGGATACTAAAGATTTTCGGCAATCTTCTGCCGTTTTTGTTGTTTTCTCTGGAAAGCGTAAGGGTCAGAAGGCCACTTCTACTTCTCTGTCTCTTTGGTTGAGAAGTTTGATTTGTTTGGCTTATGAGACTGCTGGACAGCAGCCTCCTGAGAGAATTACAACTCATTCCACTACAAAAATGAAGCTTCTGTGGAACAGATTTGCCAGGCGGCAACATGGTCCCCTCTGCATGCTTTTTCCAAATTCTGCAAATTTGATACTTTTGCCTCGGCTGAGACTTCTTTTGGGAAAAAGGTTCTTCAAGCGGTGGTGCCTTCTGTTTAGGTCCTCCTGCCTTTTTCTCCCTCCCTGTTCATTCCGTGTCCTATAGCTTGGGTATTGGTTCCTTCTAGTAATTGGAATGCAGTCGTGGACTCTCCATGTCATAGGGAAGAAAACAAAATTTATGCTTACCTGATACATTTTATTTCTTTCTGGACATGGAGAGTCCACGACCCCCGCCCTCTTTTTTTATTAATAATTCGGCAGTTTTTTTGAGTAAATTTCGGGCACCTTTTAACCCTTGTGTTTTCTTTCGTTTTCATTTACTTCGGCTGAATGACTGGGGGTTATGGATAAGGCAGCTTAACAGCTTTGCTGGGGTGCTCTTTGCCTCCTCCTGGTTAGAATCTCCCACTAGTAATTGGAATGCAGTTGTGGACTCTCCATGTACGGAAATAAATAAATTTATCAGGTAAGCATACATTTTGTTTTTCTGTACCAGCTAGTGCTGTTGATAGGAAAACATGTGCTGATTGAAAATAGTTGTGCACTCCTATTTTAAAACAAGGTGCCACCCACATTTGATGGGGTTTTTTTGTGTGTGGTTTTTTTCATTTTTTTTTATTTATTTTTTTACTTTTTCTATTCTGGTGAACAAGTATTTAGACATTTTAATACCTGAAACAAGATTGCTTCTTTTTGTTTGTTTATAAAACAAAAGTGAGATGTAACATCGCTTATAATTGTACATCTCTAGAAAAATACAGAAAAATGCTAACTATAACACAACTATATTTTAGGGGCATACGATTCATGTTACGAAATATCCTCATAATCCATATGCAAAAATGGTATAATCCGTGGAAGTGGGTAGTCCCATTATAACTTAGATCTTAGATTGGGCTACTCTGTTTCAATGAAGATCATTCCAAAATATTGATTCTTCCTGTACTCTTTTGTAGGTGAGAAAAAAGGATCAAATCAACATTGAAACTAAGAACAAGACCGTGAGATTCATTGGAGAACTCGCAAAGTTTAAAATGTTTTGTAAAACAGACACCCTGCATTGTTTAAAGGTTTGTATCAATATGTTTTTATAGTACAGTGACTTGTACAGTCACACTTTTTTTTATTTCTTTTAATACATGCAAATGCAAAATTGTAATATCTTTGTTTCATTGAAAATTGTTGTTTGAAACACATTCTTCTAGGTACATGAACAAATATAGTAAAAAGCAATATATTAATACTATGTATCTTTTCTTGTTCTACTTGTGGCCCCATTACAAATTTATTTTTAAATGAATTTGAAAAAAAAAAAACATAAAATCTTTGACACTAGATAGAAAACCTTTATCACATTCTGCTATCTCAAAATTCTATGTAGATTGTTATTAGAATATATCCAGTGCATTAGAACGCTCTTGTTTTTGTATGTATTAATAATAACTCATTTCATATGCAGATGCTTTTATCAGACTTTTCCCATCACCATATCGAAATGGCGTGCACGCTGTTAGAAACATGTGGAAGGTTCCTGTTTCGATCTCCAGATTCTCACTTGCGTACTAGTGTGCTTTTGGTAAGTTCATCTAATTTTTCTATCCTGTAGATGATTTAATTTCTATTTCTCCAACATAGGTGTGTCCGGTCCACGGCGTCATCCTTACTTGTGGGATATTCTCTTCCCCAACAGGAAATGGCAAAGAGCCCAGCAAAGCTGGTCACATGATCCCTCCTAGGCTCCGCCTACCCCAGTCATTCTCTTTGCCGTTGTACAGGCAACATCTCCACGGAGATGGCTTAGAATTTTCCAGTTTCAAAGAAGGAACGTTTGTTGCACAATTTGGATGTTGTTCGCGCTCTAAAATTCTATTTAGATGCTACAAAGGATTTTGGACAAACATCTTCCTTGTTTGTTGTTTATTCTGGTAAAAGGAGAGGTCAAAAAGCAACTTCTACCTCTCTCTCTTTTTGGATTAAAAGCATCATCAGATTGGCTTATGAGACTGCCGGACGGCAGCCTCCTGAAAGAATCACAGCTCATTCCACTAGGGCTGTGGCTTCCACATGGGCCTTCAAGAACGAGGCTTCTGTTGATCAGATATGTAGGGCAGCGACTTGGTCTTCACTGCACACTTTTACCAAATTTTACAAGTTTGATACTTTTGCTTCTTCTGAGGCTATTTTTGGGAGAAAGGTTTTGCAAACCGTGGTGCCTTCCATTTAGGTGACCTGATTTGCTCCCTCCCTTCATCCGTGTCCTAAAGCTTTGGTATTGGTTCCCACAAGTAAGGATGACGCCGTGGACCGGACACACCTATGTTGGAGAAAACAGAATTTATGTTTACCTGATAAATTACTTTCTCCAACGGTGTGTCCGGTCCACGGCCCGCCCTGGTTTTTTAATCAGGTCTGATAATTTATTTTCTTTAACTACAGTCACCACGGTATCATATGGTTTCTCCTATGCAAATATTCCTCCTTTACGTCGGTCGAATGACTGGGGTAGGCGGAGCCTAGGAGGGATCATGTGACCAGCTTTGCTGGGCTCTTTGCCATTTCCTGTTGGGGAAGAGAATATCCCACAAGTAAGGATGACGCCGTGGACCGGACACACCGTTGGAGAAAGTAATTGTTACGGTTACCCTTAGTCTCGCTGAGAGATGGACCGCTTAGTAGCCTGGATTCCTATTGCTGAAGAGGGGAGAAACTGCTTTCCATAGTATTCTATATGAGTCTCGCAAATGTAGAATAATCCCCCTTAGCTGTAGTACAGCTAGGATACCCTTCTGCCCACAAAAACGAGTCAACGCTGCGATTGAGGGACAACCAAGAACTGAGGACTGGGATGCCCAGCCTGCTTTTTATTTAGGTTACATGCACACAGGGCACTCCCAGGGGGGGAAGCATAAAATCCCCCATCACACATTTAGACAAAGCCCTTGGACAGGCCACCGCAGATAACAAGTACACACAAGAAAACAATTGAGTCCTTCTTATCACCTAGCAGTGAATGCTTATCACAAACTTAATTACAGTACACAATATGCTAGGAAACCTGCCTCAGAAAATAGTTTTCTCAAAACTGAACAGAGTTAACCCTTTATGAAATGATACTTGTTACAGTTTTCTTGGAGCCCTTCTTAGGCGCTGGCTTGGCTGGTTCAGGCATTGCTGCTGGGAAATAAGTTTCTTCACAACAAAATAACTAATGCTTCTGTAACAGTGCTCCCTTTCTGTGGAACACTCTGGCAGACACGGTCTGACCCCTTTTCGGGGCAGACTAAGGCTGTCCAGACCGCTGGTTATGCGGGGCTGAGGTCGGTTTGTCTGGACAACCCGTCGGCGTTGCCATTCTGTTTCCCAGGTCTGTAAGTAATGGTGAAATTGAAGGGTTGCAACGATAAACTCCAACGTAATAGCCTGCCATTATCTCCAGAGACCCGGTTCAGCCACACCAACGGGTTATGGTCGGTGACCAGAGTGAACTCCTGCCCATATAAATAGGGAGTCAATTTCTTTAATGCCCACACCAAAGCCAAACACTCCTTTTCGACCGCTGCATAGCTGACTTCGCGGGGCAGGAGCTTCCGGCTGATGTAGGCAACTGGATGCTCCCCTCCATCTTCGCCTACTTGGCTGAGGACGGCTCCCAGCCCGAACATGGAAGCATCTGTGTGGACGATAAAACGTTTGTTAAGGGCTGGAGCCGCCAAGACAGGAGCGTTAATTAGAGCATTTTTGAGAGCCTGGAAAGCCGTTTCACAGTGGGGAGACCACAGGACCTGTCGAGGTAAGTTCTTCTTGGTCAAGTCAGTCAGGGGTTTGGCAAGTGTGCTGTAGTCTGGTACGAACCGTCTATAGTACCCTGCCGTGCCCAGGAAGGCTAGGACCTGAGTCTTAGTGATGGGGGTGGGCCAATTGGCGACAGCTTCTATCTTGGCCGGCTCTGGTCGCTGCTTTCCACACCCCACCCGGTGACCCAGGTACTGTACCTCGGCCATCCCAAAGTGGCATTTTTCTGGCTTCAGAGTCAGGCCAGCAGCCCGGATCTGATCCAGAACCATTCCTATGTGAGCTAAGTGGTCCTCCCATGACTCACTGTGGATCGCTATGTCGTCCAGGTAGGCGCAAGCAAAACTCTGGAAGCCATCCAGGAGCCTATCCACCAAGCGCTGGAATGTAGCTGGGGCATTCTTCATCCCAAACGGCATTACCCTAAACTGATATAAGCCGAATGGGGTGACGAATGCCGACTTGGGGATAGCCTCCGGGGCCAGGGGAATCTGCCAGTAACCTTTGCAGAGGTCAATAGTGGTCAGGTAATTTCCCCTGGCTATACGATCGAGTAGCTCGTCTACCCTGGGCATAGGGTAAGCGTCCGTCACGGTCTTTTCATTGAGCCTCCGATAGTCTACGCAGAACCGGGTGGTCCCATCTTTCTTGGGCACCAAGACAACTGGGGAGGCCCAGGGACTATCGGAGGGCTCAATTACCCCGAGTTGGAGCATCTCATCGATCTCCTTCTTCATTCCTATCCTAACTGCTTCGGGGATTCGGTACGGAGCCTGGCGCAAGGGAGCTTGTCCCGGAGTATCTACCTGGTGGGTGGTTAAAGTAGTGTACCCTGGCTTCGGGGAGAAGGTGAGGTGTTTGGACTGTAGGAGTTGGTTGAGCTGCTCCCTTTCAGTGGGGCTAAGTCGGTCTCCTATCTGAACCTGAGCCACTATACCTGTGGGGAGACTCTTTTCTAATAGGTCTGGAATGGGTAGACTGTCGGGGCCTTCCTGAGGGGAACAACATACGGCCGTCACGTTCTCTGGTCGCTCAAAATATTCCTTGAGCATGTTTACATGGAATGTCTTTCTAAGATTGTTGTCGTGGCAGCTAGCTATCACATAAGTGGTGTCTCCCCTTTTCTCTACGATCTGGTAGGGGCCCTGCCAGGACGCCTGCAATTTGTCTGTCTTCACCGGCTTAAGTACTAACACCTTTTGTCCTATGGTAAAGATTCTCTTTCGGGCCCCCCGATCGTACCATACTTTCTGTCTTCTCTGGGCCGACTGGAGATTAGCCCGCACGGATTTGGCTAATTGCTCCATTCGGTCCCTGAGTTCCAGCACGTATGGCACAATGGGGACACCGTCAGTCTCCATCTCTCCCTCCCAGTGCTCCCGGATCAGGTTTAGGGGTCCCCGTACCTTTCTTCCGTAGAGCAACTCGAAGGGAGAGAACCCTGTCGTTTCCTGGGGCACCTCCCGATAAGCAAAAAGGAGGTGCGGCAGGAAGCGTTCCCAGTCTCGGTATTCCTGAGTGAACGTCTTGAGCATTTGCTTGAGGGTCCCATTGAACCTCTCACACAGCCCGTTCGTCTGGGGGTGGTATGGGGAGCTCAGGAGGGACTTAATTTTGCAAACCTGCCAGAGTTGTTGGGTCAATTCAGCCGTAAATTGGGTGCCTCGGTCGGATAGGATTTCTTTTGGAAATCCTACCCGGGAGAACACCTGTACTAGTGCATTCGCTACCGTATCCGCTTGTATGTTGGATAGGGCGACAGCCTCTGGGTACCTGGTAGCGTAGTCCACTACGGTAAGAATGTAGCGCTTACCGGAGGGACTAGGGGTAGCCAGTGGTCCCACTAGGTCAATAGCAACCCGGCTGAAGGGTTCCTCTACAATGGGCATATTTACTAGATGGGCTTTAGGGTGATCGCCTCGCCTTCCTACTCGTTGACACACATCGCAGGTGTTACAGTAAGTTCTAACGTCGGCGTGTACCCCTGGCCAAAAGAACGTGTGAGTAATGCGGTGTAGGGTACGGGTTACAGCTAGGTGGCCTGCTAAGGGGATGTCATGGCCTATCTTGAGGATTTCTTGACGGTATTTGTGGGGCACTACCAGCTGTCGCCTACGCTGTCCCCTTTTCTCTGTCCAGCGGTATAGTTTCCCTTTTTCCCATAAGAATGTTTCATTATCTGCCCCGCCCCCTCCGGTCTCTGCTCGTTCCCGGTACTTTTGTAAGGTCGGGTCAGTCTTAGACTCTGTCTCGAAAGCATCTGGGGTGTCCCAGGGTATGGGGCCTAACATGTCAGGCAATGTCGGGGTAGGTCTTACCTGTGTCTCCCGCACTGGTGAGAGTTCTCGCTCCGTCCGGGCTTGGGCCCGTGTAGTCACTGGGTCCGCCTCGTTGTTGCATACTGGAGCATAGGCAGAAGTCATGGGGCCCAAATCATTGCCCAGTAGTACTTCGGCAGGTAAATTATCCATTATGCCCAAGTTCACAGCCCCCTTTCCCGCTCCCCAATCAAGATGCACTTTAGCTGTTGGAATTTTGTACACATCCCCCCCCGCCACTCTAACGGCCACAGTCTGTCCAGATCGCTTGTGCTCCGGCACCAAATGACTCTGTACCAGCGTGATAGTAGCCCCTGTGTCTCTCAATCCCTCGGTAGATCGCCCCTCGAGCCATACCTTCTGCCGATGGTGCTGGCGGTTATCTGAGGCAGCATATACAGGGTCCGCCTCGTGAAGCGGCCCCAAATATTCCTCCATAGGGGCCTCTTGGTTAACACAGAGGGTCCGGGCCGGACGATATGCCCCAGAGGGGTAATTGTAATTCCTGGGTGTCTGGTGCGTATTAAGGGGGCAGCTAGCCATGAAATGCCCTGGTTGCTTGCATCGGTGGCAAGTCGGTCTGGGACGCTCAGAGCTGTTATTGGGTGGTCCTGAGTGTCGGGCGGGCCCTGCGGGCACCGGGGCTCGGAATTCAGCACGAGGGGGTGCACGGTAAACCTCTCTGGGTTCGTGAAGACGGGAGTCATAATGTTCATCGGCCAATTTGGCTGCTTCTTCTAAGGTAGAAGGTCGCCTGTCTCGCAGCCATTCCTTCCCTTGCTGTTCCATGCCATTATAAAAATGTTCTAAGAGAAACAATTGTAAAATTTCCTCACCAGTCACCGCTTTACTTCCGCTCATCCAGTGATTTGCCGCTCTCCGCATTCGGTGCGCCCATTCCATATGGGTATCGTTAGGCTTCTTTTTCGTGCCCCGAAACTGTCGGCGATACGCGTCCGGAGTTACTGCGTACCGTCGCAACAGTGTCTCCTTAACTAGCTCATACTGTGTCACTTCCTCAGCACCCAGAGTACGAAAGGCTTCCAGGGCTCGCCCGGATAGTTTCCCAGACAATATCGTGGGCCACTCCCTGTTGGGAATCTGGTGCAGGGCACATTGCCTTTCGAAGTCCGCCAAATATTCATCAATCCCTGTCTCGCTCTCTAGGAAGGGTCGAAATGCCGCATAGGGTATCTTGGGCCTCCCAGCATTTTCGACAGGGATGATTACCTGCGGGGCTTCAGCATTGCGGTGTGCGTTCGCTAGGTTGAGTTCGTGGGCTCGAGTCTCTCGTATATCCTTGTCCGCTTCCGCCATCAACTGCTGTACCAATTCCATGGAGGGGTTCGGCCCGTACAGTGAGAGCCTCTCCCGAACAATCCTGGTTTTTTCGTCACTAATCGTGGTCGGTGTTTCCGCCATTGTGAAGCTCTGATCCAGTTCGGTCAATTCTGCGATCAGCTCTCTCCTCGGCCGGTTGCTGGCGTACCCCCCTCTGCTTTCAAGTAAATCCTTTAGGGTTGTACGCTTCAATTTTTCGTAAGCGCTCTCCATCCGTTCTGTACCTCTCCTAGGAAATCCAGGAAAAATCCCACCGCTGCCGCCAAATGTTACGGTTACCCTTAGTCTCGCTGAGAGATGGACCGCTTAGTAGCCTGGATTCCTATTGCTGAAGAGGGGAGAAACTGCTTTCCATAGTATTCTATATGAGTCTCGCAAATGTAGAATAATCCCCCTTAGCTGTAGTACAGCTAGGATACCCTTCTGCCCACAAAAACGAGTCAACGCTGCGATTGAGGGACAACCAAGAACTGAGGACTGGGATGCCCAGCCTGCTTTTTATTTAGGTTACATGCACACAGGGCACTCCCAGGGGGGGAAGCATAAAATCCCCCATCACACATTTAGACAAAGCCCTTGGACAGGCCACCGCAGATAACAAGTACACACAAGAAAACAATTGAGTCCTTCTTATCACCTAGCAGTGAATGCTTATCACAAACTTAATTACAGTACACAATATGCTAGGAAACCTGCCTCAGAAAATAGTTTTCTCAAAACTGAACAGAGTTAACCCTTTATGAAATGATACTTGTTACAGTTTTCTTGGAGCCCTTCTTAGGCGCTGGCTTGGCTGGTTCAGGCATTGCTGCTGGGAAATAAGTTTCTTCACAACAAAATAACTAATGCTTCTGTAACAGTAATTTATCAGGTAAACATAAATTCTGTTTTTTATTCCATATAATTAATCCTGCAAAATTAAAATATCAAATGAGTGAGAGAGATTGAATGAGTGAGAATATTTAACTTGTGTGTGGTGGTAGAATGAGACCATACTAAATCAGGAAAATAGCCTAGAATATTAGAGAAAAAACAAGCTTGCTTATATATTTTTGATACTTGAAAACATTCAGCATGTCTTTAGTAGGGTTTATCCTTTATTCTGTAATCGCATATTTTTAATGTATTTTTTATCTAAAATGTTTTACTTTTCTGTCATCAAGTGCTCTTTTTATTTAGCTTTGGTTTAGGAGAGATCAGGTACACATGTATAATTGCCTTCCCACTCATTCCTTTAGGAGATTAGATCTTCTTAATGGAAACCATATGTTTCAGTTATTAAACCTCACACATTCTTAACCCCATGACCTCAATCATATTTGGCTGAAAGTCCTACTACCTAAAAACTTTCTTTTACAGTTTTTAGAGACGGAGCAAAACATAGTTAAAAAGTGTCCTATTAAAAGCGATTTACTAGAAATTATTTCTAAAGTTTACAATTTAATTTGTTATTTTTGTATAAAATAGCCTCTGCATAGTTGCTTAGTGTAGGGTTGACCAGGAAGCTGTGGGTCTTGGAAGAATGTAATTTCTTGTTTCTGTTTTTTTAGATTCTTCATATATTCATATACAATAATACTTATCTGGCTGCTCAATTTTACTAAAGCGATTTTTTTTTTTTATGCACCTTGCATTGTAAAACTGTATGTGTCTATCTTAACGTTGACTTTCATATACCTTTTTATAAGCAATTCAAGAATCTCCCTGGACAAAAAAAATATTGTCAATTATTCTTAAGTTGTCTGTAAAACTGAGATGTGCATAGGTGCATTTTAATTTGAAATATAATTTTTTTTGCAATATACTTCCATTATCAAAAATGCTTCTTGTAAAATGTATCCCCCCCCCCCCCCCATGGCATACGCACATATCCTGTGAGGGCCCATGCACCAGTATTCAACAATCATGCCTGCTCAGAGAACTGGTAGTGGGGTGTATTGTTTCTGAAGATGTAATTTGTGTCATGCAAGCCACTGCTGACTTTCTGAGGTGTGGTGTTTTTTGAATACTGGTGCACAGGATATGTGTGTATGCTACTGAAAACCATTAATATTTACGGTAAGCATTTTTGCTAATAGAAGTATTTTGCAAAATTGCTTCTGTTTCAAATTGAAATGCACTCATGCACATCAACTGTTAACCTTTCTGTCCCTTTCTGCTAGTCAGTGAAAGTTATCACAATATCCAGTACAATGTTAATTTGGCACCTTAATTGTTGAGGAAAGTCTTATTTTTAAAAGTAAACACATGGGGTTACTGTTGGCTTTCTTTTTACTTTAGGTTACACTGTAACTTCTTTCTTTCTTGTACTATGAGCACATTTATTCACCATTACCTTCTTCAGACATATCACTTTGGTTTTAGTTCAGTTTGTGGTTGATTGTATAAGCTATTACATCTGCTACATCAGTTTGTTTTCATTTGTTCATATTTGAGTGTCTGCACATAGTCTCTAATGCAGGAATAGTCTAGCCCACTGGTTTTTGTGGATATCTGAACTGGAGCACAGGGTAAATAATCAGCTGATTAGTAAACATGGTTATTTTACCTGCTCTCATCCAAGGTAATCCTGAAAACCTGTCCTGTTGGGGAGGCCTGAGGACAGTTTTGAAAACCAATGTTCTAGCCCACCCTGTATGTGAACAGAAATTCTTTTATATAGCACACACCCCCCACACATTTTAGACTAGGGACATTTTCCCACTCCTGCAGGGCACAGGATCTTATTGATGAACACATATTTGTTTCAATAGATGTTGAAATTCCTCTCCTGACCACTTGGTGGAAGCAAAAAATACCCCAATACATCACAGCTTTAAATCCATTCCACTACCCATGATCCTCTGTCATTTTCTTTTGCCTCTTTAATGGAGATTTGTGAAAGTTAAAGAGCATTACTGCTCATTCTTCTACTGCAGTTGCCACTTCTTTGTCCTTTCAAAATGAGGCTTCTGTTGATCAGATTTTTAAGGCAGCTACTTGGTCTTCTTTGCACACTGTAGTGCCTCATCAGTAACGTACCTGCCTTCACTGTTTGTCCCCCCCTATTTTCTGGTGATTTCGTTGACTTTACTGCTTGTTATAGATTCACACACGTGATGAATTTTGTTCTCTAAAAGTCTGTTGAAGAAAAAAAAATGTATTCTTACTTGGTAAATTAACTTCTTTAGATGATAGTGACCGTCCACAAGCCCCACCCTTTATTTTTGTTCGGGTAGTGGGAGTACTTGTTTTGCTCATTTTTTTTTCTACTTGGCTATATGTATAAATTAGGATCATGGGAAGTGGGGGGGATTTAAAGATGTGGTGTTTGCCGCCTCCTAGTGGTCAGGAGAATTTCCCACGTGGCAGGGCGGAACATTTCCAGTAGTCCACTAGTCTTGTACAAGTAAGATATTTCAGTGGATGAATAAAAAAATTAAATTTCTTTCCTAAGATATATAGAGTCCACAACGTCATCAATTACTAGTGGGAATATCACCCCTGGCCAGCAGGAGGAGACAAAGAGCACCACAGCAAAGCTGTTTCATATCACTCCCCTTCCCACAATTCCCAGCCATTCTCTTTGCCTTCGTCAATGGAGTAGGTGAAGTTTTGGTGTCTGAAGAAAATTGGATTTCTTTTGCTACAAGCAAGATTTTTTTCATGTAATTGGCAAGAGTCCATGAGCTAGTGACGTATGGGATATACAATCCTACCAGGAGGGACAAAGTTTCCCAAACCTCAAAATGCCTATAATTACACCCCTCACTACACCCACAATTCAGTTTTACAAACTTTGCCTCCTAGGGAGGTGGTGAAGTAAGTTTGTGCTTGATTTTTATGATTTCTTCTGTGATAAGCGCTTCTAAGCATTCTGAAGCCCAATTCCTCTCAGAGCACAGTGTTTGTCAGAGGGATGTGAAGAGAGAGTTTGGCGCTTTATGTATAAAGTTTTAAATATATGTATTTCTCTTGTTAAGTGTAGTCAGTCCACGGGTCATCCATTACTTATGGAATATATCTCTTCCTAACAGGAAGCTGCAAGAGGAATACCCAAGCAGAGCTGCTATATAGCTCCTCCCCTCACATGTCATATTCAGTCATTCTCTTGCAGCCTAACTAAAGATAGGTCGCTGTGAGAGGTCTGTGGTGTTTTTTAACTTAGTTTATTTCTTCAATCAAAAGTTTGTTATTTTAAATGGCACCGGAGTGTGCTGTTTGTTCTCAGGCAGCATTAGAAGAAGAATCTGCCTGCGTTTTCTATGATCTTAGCAGACATAACTAAGATCCACTGGCTGTTCTCATCTGAGGAGTGAGGTAACTTCAGAAAAGGGGAATAGCATGCAGGGCCCCCCTGCAAACGAGGTATGTGCAGTAAATTATTAAGTTCAGCCTTAAATGCAGTGATAGCGACTGGTATTAGGCTGATGAGTGTGTGTACACTGAATGTATTTTTCTAAGGAATGGAATTGACTCTGAAAATACTGTTAATACTGAAGTAATGTAGGAGCCTTAACTGCAGTAAAAGCGACTGGTAGCAGGCTTATTAATAACACTTCATAACTTTTCAAATGTATGTTTAAAACGTTTACTGGCATGTTAATCGTTTTTTGTGAGGTACTTGGTGATAAAACTTATTGGGGCATGATTTTTACCACATGGCCATCTTTGTTTTCTGCATAGAAACAGTTATTTGAGCTTCCCCACTGTTGTCATATGAGTGGGAGGGGCCTATTGTAGCGCTTTTTTGCACAGTAAAAATTCAGTCACAATCTGTCTACTTCATCCTCCATGATCCAGATCGTCTCTAGAGAGCTCAGGGGTCTTCAAAATTCATTTTGAGGGAGGTAATCAGTCACAGCAGACCTGTGACAGTGTGTTTTGACTGTGATAAAAACGTTAATTATTAAATTGTTATCTGTTTTTGGGTATTAAGGGGTTAATCATCCATTTGCTGGTGGGTGCAATCCTTTGCTAACTTAATACATTTACTGTGAAAAATTGGTTGCTATAACTATTTTGGTTCATTGTTATTTCAACTGTGACAGCTTTTTGTGCTTCTTAAAGGCACAGTAGCGTTTTTTATATTGCTTGTAAATTTATTTAGAAAAGTATTTCCAAGCTTGCTAGTCTCATTGCTAGTCTGTTTAAACATGTCTGACACAGATGAATCTCTTTGTTCACTATGTTTAAAGGCCAATGTGGAGCCCAATAGAAATTTGTGTACTAATTGCATTGATGTTACTTTAAATAAAAGTCAATCTTTACATGTAAAGAAATTATCACCAGACAACGAGGGGGAAGTTATGCCGACTAACTCTCCGCACGTGTCAGTACCTTCGCCTCCCGCTCAGGAGGTGCGTGATTTTGTGGCGCCAAGTACATCAGGGAGGCCCTTACAAATCACTTTGCAAGACATGGCTACTGTTATGACAGAAGTATTATCTAAATTGCCAGAATTAAGAGGCAAGCGCGATAGCTCTGGGTTAAGGACAGAGCGCGCGGAAGAGGTGAGAGCAGAACATGAAGACGGAGAGCTTCATTCTGTGGGTGACGGATCTGATCCAGGGAGACTGGATTCAGAGATTTCTAATTTTAAATTTAAGCTTGAGAACCTCCGCATATTGCTAGGGGAGGTATTAGCGGCTCTGAATGATTGTAACACGGTTGCAATTCCAGAAAAATTATGTAGGTTCGATAGATACTATGCGGTACCGGTGTGTACTGACGTGTTTCCTATACCTAAAAGGCTTACAGAAATTATTAGCAAGGAGTGGGATAGACCTGGTGTGCCTTTTTCCCCTCCTCCCATATTTAGGAAAATGTTTCCTATAGACGCCACCACACGAGACTTATGGCAGACGGTCCCTAAGGTGGTGGGAGCAGTTTCTACTTTAGCTAAGCATACCACTATCCCGGTGGAGGATAGTTGTGCCTTTTCAGATCCAATGGATAAGAAATTAGAAGGTTACCTTAAGAAAATGTTTGTTCAACAAGGTTTTATCTTACAGCCCCTTGCATGCATTGCGCCTGTCACTGCTGCGGCGGCATTCTGGTTTGAGTCTCTAGAAGAGGCCATTCGCACAGCTCCATTGGATGAAATTATGAACAAGCTTAAAGCACTTAAGCTAGCTAACGCATTTGTTTCTGATGCCGTCGTACATTTAACCAAACTTACGGCTAAGAACTCCGGATTCGCCATCCAAGCGCGCAGAGCGATATGGCTTAAATCCTGGTCAGCTGACGTGACTTCTAAATCTAAATTGCTTAATATTCCTTTCAAAGGGCAGACCTTATTCGGGCCCGGCTTGAAAGAAATTATAGCTGACATTACGGGAGGTAAGGGCCATGCTCTACCTCAGGACAGGGCCAAATCAAAGGCCAAACAGTCTAATTTTCGTGCCTTTCGTAACTTCAAGGCAGGAGCAGCATCAACTTCCTCCGCTCGAAAACAGGAAGGAGCTGTTGCTCGTTATAGGCAGGGCTGGAAAGTTAACCAGTCCTGAAACAAGGGCAAGCAGGCCAAGAAACCTGCTGCTGCCCCTAAGACAGCATGAAGAGAGGGCCCCCTATCCGGAAACGGATCTAGTGGGGGGCAGACTTTCTCTCTTCGCCCAGGCTTGGGCAAGAGATGTCCAGGATCCCTGGGCGTTGGAGATCATATCTCAGGGATATCTCCTGGACTTCAAAACATCTCCTCCACGAGGGAGATTTCATCTTTCAAGGTTATCAGCAAACCAAATAAAGAAAGAGGCGTTTCTACGCTGTGTACAAGACCTCTTACTAATGGGGGTGATCCACCCAGTTCCGCGGACGGAACACGGGCAAGGATTCTATTCAAATCTATTTGTGTTTCCCAAGAAAGAGGGAACCTTCAGACCAATCTTGGACTTAAAAATCCTAAACAAATTCCTAAGAGTTCCATCATTCAAAATGGAAACTATTCGAACCATCCTTCCCATGATCCAAGAGGGTCAGTACATGACCACAGTGGACTTAAAGGATGCCTACCTTCACATACCGATTCACAAGGATCATTATCGGTACCTAAGATTTGCTTTCCTAGACAGGCATTACCAGTTTGTAGCTCTTCCCTTCGGATTAGCTAGGGCTCCAAGAATCTTTACAAAAGTTCTGGGCTCACTTCTGGTGGTACTAAGACCGCGAGGCATAGCGGTGACTCCGTACCTAGACGACATTCTGATACAAGCGTCAAGTTTTCAAACTGCCAAGTCTCATACAGAGATAGTTCTGGCATTTCTGAGGTCGCATGGGTGGAAGGTGAACGTGGAAAAGAGTTCTCTATTACCACTTACAAGGGTTCCCTTTCTAGGGACTCTTATAGATTCTGTAGAGATGAAAATTTACCTGACAGAGGCCAGGTTATCAAAACTTCTAAATGCTTGCCGTGTCCTTCATTCCATTCCACACCCATCAGTAGCTCAGTGCATGGAAGTAATCGGCTTAATGGTAGCGGCAATGGACATAGTACCATTTGCGCACCTGCATCTCAGACCGCTGCAATTGTGCATGCTAAGTCAGTGGAACGGGGATTACTCAGATTTGTCCCCCCTACTAAATCTGTATCAAGAGACCAGAGATTCTCTTCTATGGTGGCTTTCACGGCCACATCTGTCCAAGGGGATGACCTTTCGCAGGCCAGATTGGACGATTGTAACAACAGACGCCAGCCTTCTAGGCTGGGGCGCAGTCTGGAACTCCCTGAAGGCTCATGGATTATGGACTCAGGAGGAGAAACTCCTCCCAATAAATATTCTGGAGTTAAGAGCAATATTCAATGCTCTCCTAGCTTGGCCTCAGTTAGCAACTCTGAGGTTCATCAGATTTCAGTCGGACAACATCACGACTGTGGCTTACATCAACCATCAAGGGGGAACCAGAAGTTCCCTAGCGATGTTGGAAGTCTCAAAGATAATTCGCTGGGCAGAGTCTCACTCTTGCCACCTGTCAGCGATTTACATCCCAGGCGTGGAGAACTGGGAGGCGGATTTTCTAAGTCGCCAGACTTTTCATCCGGGGGAGTGGGAACTTCATCCGGAGGTCTTTGCTCAACTGATTTATCGTTGGGGCAAACCAGATCTGGATCTCATGGCGTCTCGCCAGAACGCCAAGCTTCCTTGTTACGGATCCAGGTCCAGGGACCCGGGAGCGGTGCTGATAGATGCTCTGACAGCCCCTTGGGTCTTCAACATGGCTTATGTGTTTCCACCATTTCCGATGCTTCCTCGTTTGATTGCCAAGATCAAACAGGAGAGAGCTTCGGTGATTCTGATAGCGCCTGCGTGGCCACGCAGGACCTGGTATGCAGACCTAGTGGACATGTCGTCCTGTCCACCGTGGTCTCTGCCTCTGAGACAGGACCTTCTAATTCAGGGTCCTTTCAACCATCCAAATCTAATTTCTCTGAGGCTGACTGCATGGAGATTGAACGTTTGATTCTATCAAAGCGTGGCTTCTCGGAGTCGGTTATTGATACCTTAATACAGGCTAGGAAGCCTGTTACCAGAAAAATTTACCATAAGATATGGCGTAAATATTTATATTGGTGCGAATCCAAGTGTTACTCATGGAGTAAGGTTAGGATTCCTAGGATATTGTCCTTTCTACAAGAAGGTTTAGAAAAGGGCTTATCTGCTAGTTCGTTAAAGGGACAGATTTCTGCTCTGTCTATTCTTCTACACAAACGTCTGGCTGAAGTTCCAGACGTTCAGGCTTTTTGTCAGGCTTTAGCTAGGATTAAGCCTGTGTTTAAGACTGTTGCTCCGCCGTGGAGCTTAAACTTAGTTCTTAACGTTCTTCAAGGCGTTCCATTTGAACCCCTTCATTCCATTGATATCAAGCTGTTATCCTGGAAGGTTCTGTTTTTGATGGCTATTTCCTCGGCTCGAAGAGTCTCTGAGTTATCTGCCTTACATTGTGATTCTCCTTATCTGATTTTTCATTCAGACAAGGTAGTTCTGCGTACTAAACCTGGGTTCTTACCTAAGGTAGTTACTAACAGGAATATCAATCAAGAGATTGTTGTTCCATCACTGTGTCCTAACCCTTCTTCAAAGAAGGAACGACTTTTGCATAATCTGGACGTAGTCCGTGCCCTGAAGTTCTATTTGCAGGCAACTAAAGATTTTCGTCAAACTTCTTCCCTGTTTGTCGTTTACTCTGGACAGAGAAGAGGTCAAAAGGCTTCGGCTACCTCTCTCTCTTTTTGGCTTCGTAGCATAATACGTTTAGCCTATGAGACTGCTGGACAGCAGCCTCCTGAAAGGATTACAGCTCATTCTACTAGAGCTGTGGCTTCCACCTGGGCCTTTAAAAATGAGGCCTCTGTTGAACAGATTTGCAAGGCTGCAACTTGGTCTTCACTTCACACTTTTTCAAAATTTTACAAATTTGACACTTTTGCTTCTTCGGAGGCTATTTTTGGGGGAAAGGTACTTCAGGCAGTGGTTCCTTCTGTTTAATGTTCCTGCCTTGTCCCTCCCTTCATCCGTGTACTTTAACTTTGGTATTTGTATTCCATAAGTAATGGATGACCCGTGGACTGACTACACTTAACAAGAGAAAACATAATTTATGCTTACCTGATAAATTTATTTCTCTTGTAGTGTAGTCAGTCCACGGCCCGCCCTGTCTTTAAGACAGATCTAAATTTTAATTAAACTCCAGTCACCACTGCACCCTATGGTTTCTCCTTTCTCGTCTGGTTTTGGTCGAATATGACATGTGAGGGGAGGAGCTATATAGCAGCTCTGCTTGGGTGATCCTCTTGCAGCTTCCTGTTAGGAAGAGATATATTCCATAAGTAATGGATGACCCGTGGACTGACTACACTACAAGAGAAATAAATTTATCAGGTAAGCATAAATTATGTTTTTACTTATATTAGCCATGAGTCAGATCTATGTGCATTTCCCTTTGCAGTCTGGCAGTTTCGTTATGGGAATCATGTTTTAGGCAGTTTCTTATCTGGGGTATAGTCTGTTTTTCAATTTGACTTGTTTTTCTTTGAAAAACTTGCGGGCAAATTAGGTTTGCAAGGGCGCAAAATGCTGTTATTTATTGTCTCATTCTTGGCACAAGAATTTTTTTTCCATGTATGTGCGTCTGTAATGACGCAAGTTCGTCATTTCCTGCATCTTAGTTGACGCTAGGTTGTTTGGCGTGAAATCGTGTTTGTTATGACGCGAGTTGTTATGACGCGAGTTGCGGCAGATAGTACTTCCTTTAAGGATCCTTTAGATAGGAAAATTGAATCCTTTCTAAGAAAAGCTTACTTATGTTCAGGTAATCTTCTTAGACCTGCTATATCTTTGGCGGATGTTGCTGCAGCTTCAACTTTCTGGTTGGAAGCCTTAGCACAACATTTTAACAGATCATAATACTCATAGCATTGTTAATCTTCTTCAACATGCTAATAACTTTATTTGTGATGCCATCTTTGATATCATTAGGGTTGATGTCAGGTATATGTCTTTAGCTATTTTAGCTAGAAGAGCTTTATGGCTTAAAACTTGGAATGCTGATATGTCTTCTAAGTCAACTTTGCTTTCCCTTTCTTTCCAAGGTAATAAATTGTTTGGTTCACAGTTGGATTCTATTATTTCAACTGTTACTGGGGGGAAAGGAACTTTTTTACCACAGGATAAAAAATCTAAAGGTAAATTTAGGTCTGCTAATCGTTTTTGTTCCTTTCGTCACAATAAGGAACAAAAACCTGATCTTTCCCCTACAGAAGCAGTATCAGTTTGGAAACCATCTCCAGTCTGGAATAAATCCAAGCCTTTTAGGAAGCCAAAGCCAGCTCCCAAGTCCACATGAAGGTGCAGCCCTCATTCCAGCCCAGCTGGTAGGGGGCAGATTACGTTTTTTCAAAGAAATTTGGATCAATTCGATTCACAATCTTTGGATTCAGAATATTGTTTCACAAGGGTACAGAATAAGCTTCAAGATAAGGCCTCCTGCAAGAAGATTTTTTCTTTCCCGTGTCCCAATAAATCCAGTGAAGGCTCAAGCATTTCTGAAATGTGTTTCAGATCTAGAGTTGGCTGGAGTAATTGTGCCAGTTCCAGTTTTGGAACAGGGGCTGGGGTTTTACTCAAATCTCTTCATTGTGCCAAAGAAGGAGAATTCCTTCAGACCAGTTCTGGATTTAAAAATATTGAATCGTTATGTAAGGATACCAACATTCAAAATGGTAACTATAAGGACTATTCTGCCTTTTGTTCAGCAAGGGCATTATATGTCCACAATAGATTTACAAGATGCATATCTGCATATTCCGATTCATCCAGTTCACTATCAATTTCTGAGATTCTCTTTTCTAGACAAGTATTACCAGTTTGTGGCTCTGCCGTTTGGCCTAGCAACAGCTCCAAGGATTTTTACAAAGGTTCTCGGTGCCCTTCTATCTGTAATCAGAGAACAGGGTATTGTGGTATTTCCTTATTTGGACGATATCTTGGTACTTGCTCAGTCTTCACATTTAGCAGAATCTCATACGAATCGACTTGTATCGTTTCTTCGAGAACATGGTTGGAGGATCAATTTACCAAAGAGTTTGTTGATTCCTCAGACAAGGGTAACCTTTTTAGGTTTCCAGATAGATTCAGTGTCCATGACTCTGTCACTAACGGACAAGAGACGTCTAAAATTGGTTTCAGCTTGTCGAAACCTTCAGTCTCAATCATTCCCTTCGGTAGCCTTATGCATGGAAATTCTAGGTCTTATGACTGCTGCATCGGACGTGATCCCCTTTCCTCATTTTCACATGCGACCTCTTCAGCTCTGTATGCTGAACCAGTGGTGCAAGGATTATACAAAGATATCACAATTAATATCTTTAAAACCGATTGTACGACACTCTCTAACGTGGTGGACCGACCATCATCGTTTAGTTCAGGGGGCTTCTTTTTTTCTTCCGACCTGGACTGTGATCTCAACAGATGCAAGTCTGACAGGTTGGGGAGCTGTATGGGGGTCTCTGACAGCACAAGGGGTTTGGGAATCTCAGGAGGCGAGATTACCAATCAATATTTTGGAACTCCGTGCTATTTTCAGAGCTCTTCAGTCGTGGCCTCTTCTAAAGAGAGAGTCGTTCATTTGTTTTCAGACAGACAATGTCACAACCGTGGCATATTTCAATCATCAAAGAGGGACTCACAGTCCTCTGGCTATGAAAGAAGTATCTCGAATACTTGTATGGGCGGAATCCAGCTCCTGTCTAATTTCTGCGGTTCATATCCCAGGTATAGACAATTGGGAAGCGGATTATCAGTCGCCAAACATTACATCCGGGCGAATGGTCTTTTCACCCAGAGGTATTTCTTCAGATTGTTCAAATGTGGGGACTTCCAGAAATAGATCTGATGGCTTCTCATCTAAACAAGAAGCTTCCCAGGTATCTGTCCAGATCCAGGGATCCTCAGGCGGAAGCAGTGGATGCATTGTCACTTCCTTGGAAGTATCATCCTGCCTATATCTTTTCGCCTCTAGTTCTTCTTCCAAAAGTGATTTCCAAGATTCTAAAGGAGCGTTCATTTGTTCTGCTGGTGGCTCCAGCATGGCCTCACAGGTTTTGGTATGCAGATCTTGTTCGGATGGCTACTTGCCAACCGTGGACTCTTCCGTTAAGATCAGACCTTCTATCGCAAGGTCCTTTTTTCCATCAGGATCTCAAATCCTTAAATTTGAAGGTATGGAGATTGAATGCTTGATTCTCAGTCATAGAGGTTTCTCTGACTCCGTCATTAATACTATGTTACAGGCTCGTAAATCTGTGTCTAGGAAGATATGTTATCGAGTCTGGAAGACTTACATTTCTTGGTGTTCTTCTCATCATTTTTCTTGGCATTCTTTTAGAATTCCTAGAATTTTACAGTTTCTCCAGGATGGTTTGGATAAAAGTTTGTCTGCAAGTTCCTTGAAAGGACAAATCTCTGCTCTTTCTGTTCTTTTTCACAGAAAGATTGCTAATCTTCCTGATTTTCATTGTTTTGTACAGGCTTTGGTTCGTATTAAACCTGTTATTAAGTCAATTTCTCCTCCTTGGAGTTTGAATTTGGTTCTGGGGGCTCTTCAAGCTCCTCCGTTTGAACCTATGCATTCGCTGGATATTAAATTACTTTCTTGGAAAGTTTTGTTTCTTTTGGCCATCTCTTCTGCTAGAAGAGTTTCTGAATTATCCGCTCTTTCTTGTAAGTCTCCTTTTCTGATTTTTCATCAGGATAAGGCGGTTTTGCGAACTTCATTTAAATTTTTACCTAAGGTTGTGAATTCTAACAACATTAGTAGAGAAATTGTGGTTCCTTCGTTGTGTCCTAATCCTAAGAACTCTAAGGAAAGATCGTTGCATTCTTTGGATGTAGTTAGAGCTTTGAAATATTGTGTTGAAGCTACTAAAGATTTCCGAAAGACTTCTAGTCTATTTGTTATCTTTTCTGGTTCTAGGAAAGGTCAAAAGGCTTCTGCCATTTCTTTGGCATCTTGGTTAAAATCCTTGATTCATCATGCTTATGTCGAGTCGGGTAGAACTCCGCCTCAAAGGATTACAGCTCATTCGACTAGGTCAGTCTCTACTTCCTGGGCATTTAGGAATGAAGCTTCGGTTGATCAGATTTGCAAAGCAGCAACTTGGTCTTCTTTGCATACTTTTACTAAATTCTACCATTTTGATGTTTTCTTCTTCTGAAGCAGTTTTTGGTAGAAAAGTACTTCAGGCAGCTGTTTCAGTTTCATTCTTCTGCTTATAATTTCAGTTTTTTTCATTATAAGATTTAAACTTTATTTTGGGGTGTGGATTATTTTTCAGCGGAATTGGCTGTCTTTATTTTATCCCTCCCTCTCTAGTGACTCTTGCGTGGAAGATCCACATCTTGGGTATTCATTATCCCATACGTCACTAGCTCATGGACTCTTGCTAATTACATGAAAGAAAACATAATTTATGTAAGAACTTACCTGATAAATTCATTTCTTTCATATTAGCAAGAGTCCATGAGGCCCACCCTTTTTGAGGTGGTTATGATTTTTTTGTATAAAGCACAATTATTCCAATTCCTTTTTTTATATGCTTTCGCACTTTTTTCTTATCACCCCACTTCTTGGCTATTCGTTAAACTGATTTGTGGGTGTGGTGAGGGGTGTATTTGTAGGCATTTTGAGGTTTGGGAAACTTTGCCCCTCCTAGTAGGAATGTATATCCCATACGTCACTAGCTCATGGACTCTTGCTAATATGAAAGAAATGAATTTATCAGGTAAGTTCTTACATAAATTATGTTTGTTTTTTTTTTAATTCTTTTGCAAATCTCAGTGTTATGTTTATGTTTAGTGGCACACATTGTTTTGCCAATGCAATTCTGTTCTGGGTGTTTAATTAGAACTCTTGAGTGTAAAGATAGATTGTTGCCCTCTGAGCCTGTCTCTGTCAGGGTTTTTTTTCCCTGCTTTGTTTGCCATGTGCTGCTGGAAGCCATTTTACTCACCTCTCTTGCTGACTCTGGTGTATAGTGTGTGATGCTGCTCATCTCCTGCACGCCCTTTTATGGCCACACTGATGTACATCATCCATGTGAGACAGGTTGCAGTCTCAGAATTGTGATGTATTCACTTATTATTTAAAGGGCCTCTGTTCAGTATGCTTTGCACTTGCGTTGTCTCAGACCTGTTTGTGAGTTCCAGTTCCTGTGTATTACCTGGCTGTCTGACGTCTCAGCTTGTTCCTGACTCTGCTGTTCTCCTTGTTCCTGATTCCGGCTCGTCTGACTACTCACTTTGGCTCCTGACTCGGCTCGTCTGACTATAAGCTCTGGTTTTGACTCCTGGCTTGTTATTTGACTTGTGGACATTTTATTATTTCTTTGTTATTAATAAAGGTGTGATTATTTTCGCAATTCTTGTCTGTCTGATTCCTGGCACCCTGACAGTTTCCTAGGATGTTGCTGCTCAGGCAATACCTCAGCTTTCTCCTCGAACGTCCCAAGCCTCAATGGCGTCGCATGCAGTGCCCTGCGGTTCCTCTCAGCCTCCTTGAGGCATATATTTGCCTACAGATTTTGCTGTACAGGTATCTTCTGTGGTATCTGGCATTTTCTGCTTTTCCTATGCTAAAGGGAAAAATGCAGGAGGAAAATTAGAGAATTCAGATAGTAAGGTTTCTCTCCTACCTGCTGCTACACAGGTTGCTTTTCCTCCTTCCACAAATATGATGAGGAGGATACGTCGGTAGCCTCTGAGGGTGAAATTTCAAATTCAGACAGTATAATTCCTTTATCTTATACTGAAGAAGTAATACTTCAGATTTAAGCTTGAACACCTTTGTGTATTGTTTTGGCTACTTTGGACGACTCCGATACTTCTGTCGTTGTCAACCCTAAGAAATCTAGTAAACTTGATTAATACTATGATGTTCCTTCCTCTATGGAAGTGTTTTCTTTCATGTAATTGGCAAGAGTCCATGAGCTAGTGACGTATGGGATATACATTCCTACCAGGAGGGGCAAAGTTTCCCAAACCTCAAAATGCCTATAAAGACGCCCCTCACCACACCCACAATTCAGTTTTACAAACTTTGCCTCCCATGGAGGTGGTGAAGTAAGTTTGTGCTAGATTTCTACGTTGATATGTGCTTCGCAGCAGGCTGAAGCCCGGTTTTCCTCTCAGAGTGCAGTGAATGTCAGAGGGATGTGAAGAGAGTATTGCCTATTTGAATACCATGGTCTTCCTCTAGGGGATCTATTTCATAGGTTCCCTGTTATCGGTCGTAGAGATTTCTTCTCCTACCTCCCTTTTCAGATCGACGATATACTCTTATATACCATTACCTCTACTGATTCTCGTTTCAGTACTGGTTTGGCTATCTACTATATGTAGATGAGTGTCTTAGTGTAAGTAAGTCTTATTTCTATTCATGACACTCTAAGCTATGGTTGGGCACTTTATATGTAAAGTTCTAAATATATGTGTTAAACTTATATTTGCCATGATTCAGGATAATCAGTATTCCTTCTTTCAGACTGTCAGTTTAATTTTTTTGGGAAAATGCATATGAATTATATTTTTTCTTACCTTAAAATTTTCAATTTTCAATTGACTTTTTTTCTAAATTGCGGGCTGTTAGGCTCGCGGGTGCAGAAAATGCTTCATTTTATTGCGTAATTCTTGGCGCAAGACTTTTTGGGCGCAAAAATTTCATCATTTCCGGCGTCATAGTTGACGCCGGAAGTTTTCACGTGATTGCGTCATTTTTTACGTATGTGTGTTGCGGACGATTTTGGCGCCAAAAAATATGGGCGTCATTTTTGGCGCAAGAAAATGTGGGCGTTATACTTGGCGCCAAAAATGTGGGCGTCATACTTGGAGCCAGTTTTTTTCACATTATTTCAGTCTCACTTTTTAGTTGCTTCTGGTTTCTAGAGGCTTGTTTTGTTTTGCATTCTTTCCCATTCCTGAAACGGCCATTTAAGGAATTTGATAATTTTGCTTTATATGTTGTTTTTTTCTATTACATATTGCAAGATGTCACTACCTGACCCTGGATCAGAATCTACTTCTGGAAAGACGCTTCCTGATGTCGGTTCTACCAAAGCTAAGTGCATTTGTTGTAAACTTTTGGTAACTGTTCCTCCGGCTGTAGTTTGTGTTAGTTGTCATGATAAACTATCTAACGCAGATAATATTTCCATTAGTAATAATCCATTACCTGTTGTTGTTCCTTCAACATCTACTGTTCAGGATGTTCCTTTTAATGTAAAAGAATTTGTTTCTAATTCTATTCGGTAGGCTCTGTCATTTATTCCTCCTTCCAGTAAACGTAAGAGGTCTTTTAAAACTTCTCATATTTCAGATTAATTTTTAAATAACCGCCATCATTCTGACTTATCTATTTCTGATGAGGATCTATCTGGTTCAGAAGATTCTGCCTCAGATATTGACACTGATAAATCTTCATATTTGTTTAAGATGGAGTTTATTCGTTCTTTACTTAAAGAAGTGTTGATTGCATTAGATATGGAGGAGTCTAGTCCTCTTGATATTAAAACTAATAAGCGTTTAAATTCAGTTTTTAAACCTCATGTAGTAATTCCAGAAGTTATTCCAGTTCCTGATGCTATTTCAGAAGTAATTTCTAGGGAATGGAATAGTCTGGGTACTTCATTTACTCCTTCTCCAAGGTTTAAGAAATTGTACCCTTTGCCATCTGATAGATTAGAGTTTTTGGAAAAAAATCCCCAAAGTTGATGGGGATATCTCTACTCTTGCTAAATGTACTACTATTCCTACGGCAGATAGTACTTCTTTTAAGGATCCTTTAGATAGGAAGCTTGAATCCTTTCTAAGGAAGGCTTATTTATGTTCAGGTAATCTTCTTAGACCTGCTATTTCTTTGGCTGATGTTGCTGCAGCTTCCACCTTCTGGTTGGAGGCTTTAGCGCAACAAGTGTCAGACCATAATGCTTATAGCATTGTTAAACTTCTTCAACATGCTAATAACTTTGTTTGTGATGCCATTTTCGATATCATTAGAATTGATGTCACGTATATGTCTTTAGCTATTTTAGCTAGAAGAGCTTTATGGCTTAAGTCTTGGAATGCAGATATGACTTCTAAGTCTACGTTGCTTTCTCTTTCTTTCCAAGGTAATAAATTATTTGGTTCTCAGTTAGATTCAATAATTTCAACTGTTATTGGGGGGAAGGGAGCCTTTTTGCCTCAGGACAAAAAAATCTAAAGTTAAATATAGGGCTGCTAATCGTTTTCGTTCCTTTCGTCAGAATAAGGAACAAAAGCCTGACCCTTCCCCTAAAGGAACAGTTTCCGTTTGGAAACCTTCTCCAGTCTGGAATAAATCCAAGCCTATTAGAAAGTCAAAACCAGCTCCCAAATCCGCATGAAGGTGCGGCCCTCATTCCAGCACAGCTGATAGGGGGCAGGTTACGATTTTTCAAAGATGTTTGGATCAATTCGATTCAAAGTCTTTGGATTCAGAACATTGTTTCACAAGGGTACAGAATAGGTTTCAAGGTAAGATCGCCTGTGAGAAGATTTTTTCTCTCACGCATTCCAGTAAACCCAGTAAAGGCTCAGGCGTTTCTGAAATGTGTTTCAGACCTAGAGTCTGCTGGGGTAATTGTGCCAGTTCCAGTTCTGGAACGGGGTCTGGGGTTTTACTCAAATCTGTTCATTGTACCAAAGAAGGAGAATTCCTTCAGACCAGTTCTGGATCTAAAAATATTGAATCATTATGTAAGGATACCAACATTCAAAATGGTGACTATAAGGACTATTCTGCCTTTTGTTCAGCAAGGGCATTATATGTCTACAATAGACTTACAGGATGCATATCTTCATATTCCTATCCATCCAGATCACTATCAGTTTCTGAGATTCTCTTTTCTAGACAAGCATTACCAGTTTGTTGCTCTTCCGTTTGGCCTAGCAACAGCTCCAAGGATCTTTTCAAAAGTTCTCGGTGCCCTTCTCTCTGTAATCGGAGAACAGGGTATTGTGGTATTTCCTTATTTGGACGATATCTTGGTACTTGCTCAGTCTTTACATTCTGCAGAATCTCATACGAATCAACTTGTGTTGTTTCTTCAAAGACATGGTTGGAGGATCAATTTACCAAAGAGTTCCTTGATTCCTCAGACAAGGGGTAACCTTTTTGGGTTTCCAAATAGATTCAGTGTCCATGACTCTAACAGAAAAGAGACGTCTGAAATTAGTTTCAGCTTGTCGAAACTTTCAGTCTCAATCATTCCCTTCGGTAGCTCTGCATGGAAATTCTAGACCTCTCCAGCTTTGTATGCTGAACCAATGGTGCAGGGATTATACAAAGATATCACAATTAATATCCTTAAATCCCAATGTTCCATCTTCTCTGACTTGGTGGTTGGATCACCATCGTTTAATTCAAGGGGCCTCTTTTGTTCGTCCAACCTGGACTGTGATCTCAACAGATGCGAGTCTTTCAGGTTGGGGAGCTGTATGGGGATCTCTGACAGCGCAGGGGGTTTGGGAATCTCAGGAGGCGAGATTACCAATCAACATTTTGGAACTCCGTGCGATTTTCAGAGCTCTTCAGTTCTGGCCTCTTCTGAAGAGAGAATCGTTTATTTGTTTTCAGACAGACAATTTCTCAACCGTGGCATATGTCAATCATAATCGGGTGGACTCACAGTCCTCAGGTTATGAAATAAGTATCTCGGATACTTGTATGGGTGGAATCCAGCTCCTGTCTAATTTCTGCGGTTCACATCCCAGGTATAGACAATTGGGAAGCGGATTATATCAGTCGCCAGACGTTACATTCTGGCGAATGGTCTCTTCACCCAGAGGTATTTCTTCAGATTGTTCAAATCTGGGGACTTCCAGAAATAGATCTGATGGCCTCTCATCTAAACAAGAAACTTCCCAGGTATCTGTCCAGATCCAGTGATCCTCAGGCGGAATCGGTGGATGCGTTGTCACTTCCTTGGAATTATCAACCTGCTTTTATCTTTCCGCCTCTAGTTCTTCTTCCAAAAGGGATTTCCAAAATCCTAATGGAGCGTTCGTTTGTACTGCTGGTGGCTCCAGCATGGCCACACAGGTTTTGGTATGCGGATCTCGTTCGGATGGCCAGTTGCCAACCTTGGACACTTCCGTTAAGGCCAGACCTTCTATCTCAAGGCCCATTTTTCCATCAGGATCTCAAATCATTAAATTTGATGGTATGGAGATTGAACGCTTAATACTTAGTCATAGAGGTTTCTCTGATTCAGTGATTAATTCTATGTTACAGGCTCGTAAATCTGTGTCTAGAAAGATCTATTACCGAGTTTGGAAGACTTACATTTCTTGGTGTTCTTCACATAAATTCTCTTGGCATTCTTTTAGAATTCCTAGAATTTTACAGTTTCTTCAGGATGGTTTGGAAAAAGGTTTGTCTGCAAGTTCCTTGAAAGGACAAATCTCTGCTCTTTCTGTACTTTTTCACAGAAAGATTGCTAATCATCCTGATATTCATTGTTTTGTACAGGCTTTGGTTCGTATTAAGCCTGTCATTAAGTCAATTTCTCCTCTTTGGAGTCTTAATTTGGTTCTGAGGGCTTTACAGGCTCCTCCGTTTAAACCTATACATTCTCTGGATATTAAATTACTTTCTTGGAAAGTTTTATTCCTTTTGGCCATCTCTTCTGCTAGAAGAGTTTCTGAGTTATCTGCTCTTTCTTGTGAATCTCCTTTTCTGATTTTTCATCAGGTTAAGGCGGTGTTGCGGACTTCATTTAATTTTTTACCTAAAGTTGTGAATTCTAACAACATTAGTAGAGAAATTGTTGTCCCTTCTTTGTGTCCTAATCCTAAGAATTCTCTGGAGAGATCTTTACATTCTTAGGATGTAGTTAGAGCTTTGAAATATTATGTTGAAGCTACTAAAGATTTCAGGAAGACTTCTAGTCTATTTGTTGTCTTTTCTGGTTCTAGGAAAGGTCAGAAGGCTTCTGCCATTTCTTTGGCATCTTGGTTAAAGTCTTTGATTCATCATGCTTATGTGGAGTCGGGTAAATCCCCGCCTCAAAGGATTACGGCTCATTCTACTAGGTCAGTTTCTACTTCCTGGACTTTTAGGAATGAAGCTTTTGTTGATCAGATTTGCAAAGCAGCAACTTGGTCTTCTTTGCATACTTTTACTAAATTCTACCATTTTTGTTTTTTCTTCTTCTGAAGCAGTTTTTGGTAGTAAAGTACTTCAGGCAGCTGTTTCAGTTTGATTCTTCTGCTTATAATTTCAGTTTTTTCATTATGTGATTAAAACTTTTTGATTTGGGTTGTGGATTATTTTTTCAGCGGAATTGGCTGTCTTTATTTTATCCCTCCCTCTCTAGTGACTCTTGCGTGGAAGTTCCACATCTTGGGTATCTGCTATCCCATACGTCACTAGCTCATGGACTCTTGCCAATTACATGAAAGAAAACATAATTTATGTAAGAACTTACCTGATAAATTAATTTCTTTCATATTGGCAAGAGTCCATAAGGCCCACCCTTTTTGTGGTGGTTATGATTTTTTTGTATAAAGCACAATTATTCCAATTCCTTGTTTGATGCTTTCGCTCCTTTCTTATCACCCCACTTCTTGGCTATTCGTTAAACTGAATTGTGGGTGTGGTGAGGGGTGTATTTATAGGCATTTTGAGGTTTGGGAAACTTTGCCCCTCCTGGTAGGAATGTATATCCCATACGTCACTAGCTCATGGACTCTTGCCAATATGAAAGAAATTAATTTATCAGGTAAGTTCTTACATAAATTTTGTTTTCCTGTTCCAGACCGTGTGACAGAGATTTTATCACAGGAATGGGAGCAGCCATGGATTCCTTTCTCCCTGTCTTTTAGAAGAAGTTTCCTGTTGCTGATTCCATTAAAAGATTCTGGAGGGGTTTTAAAAAAATAAATAAATATATATATATTTTTTTATTAATAAAAATGTATGTTCACCAGGGTCTTCTATGGCAACCTGCAGTTTGCATTGCCATAGTAGCAAGTGTTGCATCCGATACCTCAAGTCAAGAAGAACTGTACTATAGGATGTCAGGTAATTTACGTTCTTTTCGCAACTTCTAAGGGAAGTCTTCCTCTCTCTTCCAAGCAGGAACAGTCCAAGTATTCTTGGAAATCCAATCAGTCTTGGAACAAGGGGAAGCAATTAAAGAAACCCGCAGCTGAGTCTAAGTCAGCATGAAGGGTCTGCCCCTGGTCCTGGATCGGATCAAGTGGGGGGCAGACTTTCCCTGTTTCGTCAAGCTTTGATATAAGATTTCCCAGATCCTTGGGCTGTGGACATAGTGTCTCAGGGTTATGAAATAGAATTCAAATCTCTTTCTCCCAAGGGCAGATTTCATCTCTCAAGATTATCTGCAGCTCAGGTAATTAGAGAAGCATTCTTGAACTGTGTTCGGGATCTTTTCTTCCTGGGAGTGATTGTTCCAGTTCCAGTAAGGAAACAGGTTCTAGGATTTTATTCAAACTTGTTCGTGGTTCCCAAAAAAAGAGGGAACTTTTTGATTCATTCTAGACCTGAAGTGTCTCAACAAGTTTCTCTGGGTACCATCCTTCAAAACTGAAACCATTTGTTCTATTCTTGCTTTGGTCCTAGAGGGTCAGTTCATGTCGAATGTAGTCCTGAAGGATGTGTATCTTCATGTTCCCATCTACAGGGAGCATTACAAGTTCTTGAGGTTTGCCTGTTTGGTCAAACATTTTCAGTTTGACTCTTCCGTTTGTCCTTGCCTCAGCTCCCAGAATTTTTTCAGGCAGTGATCAGGTCTCAGGAAATTGGGGTGGCGTCCTCCCTTAATGACTTTTTGGTTCAGACGCCATCTTCTCAACAAAGTAAGCTCTTATACAGAGACCTTGTTGTCTTCTGGAAAGTGAATCTGGAAAAGAGTTCTCTTGTTCCAGCTACAAGGGTAGTTTCCTTAGGAACCTTAATAGATTCTCTGTCTATGAAAAATGTTCTGACAGAGGTCAGAAAATCCTTTCCTCTTGTCTCTCTCTACAGTCTACTGTTCGGCCTTCAGTAGTTCTTTGTATAGAGGTTATTGGTCTGATGTTTGCTTCCATGTATATCAGTCCCTTTATTCAATTCCATTTGAGATTTCTGCAGTTAGACATGCTCAGACAATAGAATGAAGACCATTCGGATCTGTCTCATAAGATAGTTCTAGTCCAGTTGACAAGAGACTCTCTCCCTTGGTGGTTTTCTCAGGAGCATCTGTCTCAGGACACATATTTTTGGAGATCTTCCTGGTTGATTGTGACCTCGGACGCCAGCCTGCTAGGCTGGGGAGCAGTCTGGAACTTGTTAAGGGCGTAGGGTATATGGACTCGGGAGGAGTTTGTTCTCCTCATAAATATCATGGACTTGAGAGCATTTTTTAATGCTCTGATGCTTTGGCCTTAGTTTTCCTTATTCTGGTTTTTCAGGTTCCAGTCGGACAACCTCACCTCAGTAGCTTACATCAACTACTAGGGAGGAACTTGGAGTTCCTTAGCCATGAGGATGTGGCTCGGATTATTCAATGAGCGGAAGCTCACAATTGTTGTCTGCCATCCATTTTCCAGGAGTGAACAACTGGGAAGTGGATTTCCTGAGCAGACTGAATTTTCATCCCGGGAAGTGGGTTCTTCATCCGGAGGTGTTCTCTGGGTTAACCCTCAAATGGGAGGTGCTGGAGTTGGATCTGATGGTGTCTCGGCAGAACGCCAAGATTTCAAGGTATGGTTCAGGATCTAGAGATCCGCAAGCCGCTCTGATAGATGCTCTGGCAGTTCCTTGGGTTTTCGGTCTAGCATATCTGTTTCTTACGTTTGTGCTCCTTCCACGAGTCATTGCTTGTATCAAATAGGAGGGAGCGTTGGTAATTCTATTAGCTACTGCATGGTCTCGTAGGATCTGGTATGCAGACCTATTGAAGATGTCATCTCTTCCATCTTGGAGGTTTTCTCTGAGGAAGGACCTTCTAGTTCAGGGTTCTTTCCTCCATCCAAATCTTGTTTCTCTGAAGCTTGGAGATTGATCGCTTAGTTCTGGTTGTGGGTTTTTCTGAGTTGGTCATTAAGACCATGCTGCAAGTTTGTAAGCCTGTAACTCGTACGTTTTACCATAAGCTATGGTGTATATACTTTTATTGGTGTGAATCAAAGGGCTACTCTTGGAGTCGGGTCAGGATTCCTAGAATTGTGCTCTTTCTTCAGGTTGGTCTAGAGAAAGGTTCAGGTCTGTGTTTAAACCTGTTGCTCCACATTGGAGCTTTAACCTTGTTCTTAAGTTTTTCAGCAGGCTCCGTTTGAGCCAATGCTTTCCATAGATTAAGTTGTTATCTTGGAAGTTGTGTTTCTTATTGCTATCTCTTCTGTTTGGAGAGTTTTGAAACCTTTGGTTTTGCAGTTTAATTCGCCTTTCCTGCGTACTAAATTGGGGTCTCTCCCTAAGTGGTTTTGGATAGAAATATCAGGATATTGTTGTTCCTTCTCTTTGTCCTTATCCTTCTTCTCATAAGGAATGTCTATTGCACAACTTGGATGTTGTGTGTGTTTTAAATTTTACCTTCAGGCAACTAAGGATTTTTGCCAGTCTTTTGTCCTGTTTGTTTTTTTTCTCAGGAAAGTGTAAGGTCAGAAGGCTTCTGCTACTTCTCTTTTCTTCTGGTTGCAAAGTATGATTTGTTTTGCTGGTCAGCAGCTTCTTGAGAGAATTACGGCTCATTCCACTTGGGCTGTCTCCTTTTCTTTTCAGCTTCTGTGGAATAGATTTGCAAGGCTGCAACTTGCTCTTCTTTGCATACTTTTCCCAAATTTTTCACATTTGATACTTTTCCTCGGCTGAGGCCTCTTTTGGGAGAATGATTCTTCAAACGGTGGTGCATTCTGTTTAGGTCTGCCTGTCTTGTTTTCCCTACTTATTCATTCTGTGTCCTCTAGCTTGGGTATTGGTTCCCATTAGTAATTGAATGACGCTGTGGACTCTCCATATCTTAGGAAAGACAACAAAATTTATGCTTACCTGATAAATTTTTTTCCGGATATGGGGAGTCCACGACCCCACCCTTAATTTAGATAGTTATTTTTTGACTAAACTTCAGTCACCTCTACACCTTTGTGTTATTCCTTTTCTCTTGTAAGATGTATCGAGTCCACGGATTCATCCTTACTTGTGGGATATTCTCCTTCCCTACAGGAAGTGGCAGAGAGAGCACCCACAGCAGAGCTGTCTATATAGCTCCACCCCCCAGTCATTCTCTCTGCCTGCTTAACTGCTAGGAAGGGCAAAGAGCTGTGTGGTGACAAAAATGTTAGTTTTTTTATTTCTCAAGCAAAAGTTTGTTATTTTAAATGGTACCGGTGTGTACTATTTACTCTCTGGCAGAAAAGGGATGAAGATTTCTGCAAGGAGGATGATGATCTTAGCACTTTGTAACTAAGATCCACTGCTGTTCTCACAAGGGCTGAAGAGTACTGGAAAACTTCAGTTGGGAGAACGGTTCGCAGGCTAAGCTGCATATGAGGTATGTTCAGTCTATATTTTTCTAGACAGACTGTGTTAATTCTAGAAAAGGCTGGCAATATCCCCATGAGGGAAGGGTAAGCTGTATTCAGACACTTTGATAGGAATTTCAGCTTGCTTGAAGGGCTCATTAGTTACTGGTGACACTGTTAGGAAAAAATGTTTTTGTTTTATTCAGTGAATGATGCAATTATAACGTTTTTTGAAGGGACTAAAGGGGTCATTGTGGCTTGTTTTTGAGTTTTGTAACTCACATGGTTAATTAAGAGACACTGGTGTTTCTCTGATAGGCCTCAAAACATCGAGTGAGGTGGGAGGGGCCTATTTTCGCGCCTCAGTTGCGTAGTTTATTTTCCTCTGAGACATCTAACTGTTTCTCCTGAGGTTCCTGCTGTGTTTGAGGGCTGTAAAAGAAGTTTTTTTCTTCTGTTATGTGTGATCAGTCCACGGGTCATCATTACTTCTGGGATATAACTCCTCCCCAACAGGAAATGCAAGAGGATTCACCCAGCAGAGCTGCATATAGCTCATCA